>NW_018128069.1:928889-952900 GCF_001952655.1 Monopterus albus
ACTGCTGTTACTGTGTTGGTTGTTGACGATGTCGCCTCAGTCTAATGCAGTGTCGATATGACAATGAGCTACACTGAGAGGGGACCATCTGCAGTGGAAAACCAAACACCTGGTAACAAAAGCAAGTAGAGTCAAGTCGAGTTGAGCTGGTACCAGATGATGGATAAGGGGCCATACTCTCTGTCCTAACAAACACTTATGGTGGTGGACTCTAAAGGATCTGGTTCCAGGTTGATAAAGCTCCTGGAATCGCTAAGCTCCAAGGTTCACAGATCTCTAATCTGATCTGTTACCACTTCTTGCTTATTTGTATGAATGAAGGCCAATGTATGCAACAATTAGGTAATGGAGCTTCTCCATCTCAGCTCCACAAGTTGACTCTCCAGGGGTAGATGATATTAGCTGTAGTTAATTATGCTATGGATTGCATCTGTGCTTCTTGTTTTTCCCCTGTCCCTCCCTGCCTGTCACAACTCCACCAGCATAATCACTCATCATTGCATCCACCTGCCACTCGTTATCTCCTGGTTCAGTCTCCTACATACAGTATATGCACGCCCCTTTTCCGTTTGCTCCCCGGTGGTTTGTTTGTTGACACTCACCTGCTCTCTGACACGTTACCCGACGCTCCAGCTCTCCATTCCCCAGCTCTGCACTCTCCAGCCTGCCTGCCTCATCTCCTGTCAGCTCAATGCTGCCTGCCTGTCCCGTCCAGAACCTGCTCTGTCTCTGTCCCCTATCTCCTCCCAGTAACCTGTCCCAGTATATTAAATAAACTCCTTTTAGGTTCCACTCCCGGTGCATGTGTCGGTATATTGGGTCCACCTGTACCTGCCCCCTTGACAAATTAATGTTAACTGGTGTGTCAGACCTGCCCACAAGCCAAAATGAAGCTAGTCTGGTGTCTGGTTAATGTGCTCTCTGCAAGCCGGTGTCTGCACTCGCTAAAGAACATGTGTTAGAGGAAGAAGTACGACTCCATAACATCTCATTTGTCAGTGCTGTTCGAGCAGGAGTCTCTCAAGTTAAATTTGCATGCAAATCTGATAAATATGTAAGTTAATTAATTCAGCAGCTCAATGTGTCAGATACATTTGTTCAATATTCCAAATTGTCTGCTGCTCATCTCATGTTAGCTTGCAGCTACAGGCTGTCTACATCAATTAGGCTGCCACACATCTCTGCCGTGTCTCTACTTCTCAACCAAGAAAAGCTGACTGCACATCTCATTTACATCTTTTAGGTTTTTTAAAATAAATGTAGTTAACCTAAACCAAACAGATTCAACAAGGGGATAAAGGAGAGTGGATACGTGAACCAAAGATGAATAAAATATGAACACTGCTTTAAAAAACTGACTGTGACTCAAGGATGTCAAGGATAAAACAAACTTCAGAGCACAGAGCTTTGATTTTTTTACTCTTTCATTACCTGTAATAAATGTGTTGATTTGCATGTTTGAATAAGAAAATGGTTCCTGTTGGCTGCAATTAATGCAGCTGTGTGCACAACAATGGGCCTGCTCCCTCATTAAACTGCATCTATTAACTATTATTAACTGTTTTAGTCAAAGTGTGTGTTTGTGTGGCTACAAATATACACATTATTACACACACATAGTCCTGGTCTGTCAGCTTTCCTACAGATTTTCTCTGCTTGTGAGCCCTGAGGTGACACACACACACACACAGTGTTTTCCTCCTGCTTATTCTATTGTTTTTATTTTTGGATTTGGCCCGAGGCCTTGAGCAACCTACCACCACACCACGTGTCTGTGTGTGTGCAACATGAAACACCATGGGATTGTGTGTCCTCGAGGCGGCTTGTGATTGTGTTTGTCAGCGTCACACACATTGATCTCTAGTCGTCATATGAATGTTGATATTTCACTGTGTTTGTGTGTAAAAAGTGCTGCAGGATAATTTGTTGTGACCTCATGCTGAGACTCCTCAGAATGACCTTTTAAAAAATCACAACAACGTGGCAACACACACAAAAAATGTTCATCCATGTTCATCAAATTTAGCATCAGCAGCCTTGCATCACAGAAACACTGCAACTGTGAACGTTTTCGAAATAATTCATCAGCTGACGAGCAGTGTAAACATTTTACTTCCTTTGTCTGTCTGGTAATGATACTGGTACCGGTGCTGGATGTACAGTTTAGCTTAGCACAAAGACACTGCTAGCCTAGCTCCATCAAAGTGGAGCTCTAGTTCCAGCATACACTTCCCCTGAAAAGCACCGTATGCTAAGCTAGTCTACTAGCTATGATATTCTGGACCTGCTGTATGAAATGGATGTCCATTTTTTCTGCTCACTCTGGAGAACGCAGCCAACCAGTAGCTTTCCTGAAATGTTAGTTTCTTTTGTTTCCAAACTATCATTGTCAGTTAGCATTAACTCTAGCTAACAAATGTTAGCTTATGGGTCACTGAAGTCTGTGTTTGGGAGCTGGGAAATCCATTGTGAGCATAGCAGATAATTATGTCCCTAACATCTGAATATTGATTTTCTAATCTCACTCCAGAGTTTTTTGCAAAATGCCTGTCTCTAAATGCACAGCATGGAAAGAAACACCAGTGCTGCCCAGTCAGGACAAACTTTACATTTTAGTGATGAACAGCCTGGAGGGGACATTAGCAGGACTTTAGGCTGTCTTAGTCTTGTTTTTCTGTCCTCTCAGTGTGGCCTCATTCCCCTTTTACCTTCCACAACTCTGCCCCTTTGTTTCTGCCTCTCTCTGATGTCCTAATAGCTTATTGACAGCCAGTCAGCGTTAGCCTCAGGCCTGACAGCTCACCAGTCAACAAGTAGGACAAGGTCATCCCATCCACACTGCGATCAGCATGTGACACATGACACACTACATGCATGCAGTGTGAAGCTCTTTTGGTATTTATTGATAAAATTAATTTGGACTGATTTGAAAGGAACTTTTTGTAACATTGATTTTCACACCAATGAAAAGATTAATCTCAAGTGCAAAGTACGTCCTAACTTTGCATTAAAAGTTAGTCAGTAAAACATTGCTAAAACCGGTTATATGTAACCCAGAGCTTGTCTTAAGTCAAAAACACACCTAAACTTCACTAGTTAACATGCTATATCTCATTTGTTCAAACTATACACAAACATAAATACACACACATATCATTTTGTGGGTTTAAGGATGATTAATTCAGAAACTATTCCTTGGCCAGGCAGAACCCTGCTAGCTGTTTCCCTCTGCTTTATGCTAAGCTAGGCTAACCGTGTCTTACCTCCAGCCAACCTCCTCCCTTTGTGCACTACCTTCGTCATCTATTGCTCCTTTCATAACTGCTACAACTACTAGACTACTACTAGTGTTTTAGGCAAGGATAGTATCAATGACCTTTTGGCCTAATGGTAGGTGTAGTTTGCATCTTTCTGAGGCATAATTATGGGAGTGACGATGACGATTTAATAGTGTAATAACATTTGAAACAGCTGGTTGGCTGGATGTGTCAGTAGTACTTATGCACCACTGATGTCTTGGTTGGGATGTGCAAAGCTATGTGTGCTATGCGGTGTTGTTTCTGTTTTGTCACACAGAAATCCTCTGATTTCTGTGTTGTCAGCAGCTCTGCTGTTCTCACTGTTTAGAAGAACCGGCATCAATCTGGAGAAGTATCGAACAGTTTCAGATGTAAGAATTGAACACTCATTGATGATGACAGCACTTGTTCAGCTGGAGCCTTAGTGTTTAAAGAGGGATTATGTAACAGAACTGAACAGAGACATCTTTTCTCTCTGGTTTAGTTAAGCTGCTCTTCTCGCTGTCCTGCACCGACAAGCACCTTTAATACAAACTGACTTCCTCTTCCCCTCCGACTTTGTCTCTGCCGAGGGATGAAGGAGTCTGCAGTCACTTTGCCTCTCCTCCATCCAGTCATATATCAATGGCCCCACAGACACAAACAAAATCACACAAGCATACAAACAAGCCACGACCTCAGCTGTGTGTACTGTATATGCTTGTGTGAGAAGTGGCACATCTGTTTTCTACATGTTAACCCCTTCCCCCAGAGTACGTGCACACACCCACACACACACCAGGCCGCTACACACTACAGTACGTGTTTCTGTGTATTTTGATGTGTTCTTGCAAATTGTCTCCATTTACACTCTGCTGCTGCTCTTCTCCTGCAGCTGAGGGGATGGATGGATTGTGGCTCTGGACAGATTTACTGAGACTTTTGCTCCTGCATAAAATGAGTGCAAATGTGACTCATTGTGCACCAGACACACAAAAGTGTATTTATCTGGCTAGCTACAGACACAGAACACCACCCTGCCAGATTTGCTTTTAAGAGAGAATTAGGCAAATGACAGGAAAAAGAAGCTTATTTATTAAGATCATAAAATTTCTAGGTGTAATGCAGATAGTTTTTTTTTTTGCTTGATTTGACAAAAATTCCTGTTAAAACATTCAGATTGCAGCAGTATATTTATTGTAAAAATTATGCAAATAAATCTGGACCTTATATTGGTTTTTGTTTGAGTGTATATAACAGAATTTCAGGAGGCCAAATGGAGAATATGAAGGGAATAATGATCCTTTGTACTAAAGAAACTTTGAATGTAAAGTACATTTGTGTTTGACCAAACTGGTGTTACTTTATCACTGTCTTATAAAAGCACTTTCACTGTGTCCAGTTGTACGTGGACTCTTCAAATGTCTGAGGACTACAGAACCTGGTCCACAAATAAGGGACAAGAGAAACCTTTGGCTGAGAACAAAGAACTGAGATGTGAGTTAAGTGGTTCTGAGCCATGACCTGCTCGTTATATGCAGCAGCAGTTAATGGCCGTCACTGATCCGTCACTGAAAAATCATGTTAAAACCCTATATGTCTCCAGAGTACCAGTCTGTCTGTCACGACACTCCTCTGTTCATCTTGCTCTCCCCTGGGCTTTGATTCCTCTGCTCCTCATGGCTCAGCCTCAGATACATCCTCTCTCCGTAGGGTGGATGGACCCACAGAGGGGTGAAGTGATGCTTTCAATGCCTTCTTCATTCATTGTACCACCACCACCACCATTTACCTGGGCAAGAGAGAACTTTAGGCAGGATTGTGAGAAACCTGAGATCAGAGAAAAGTTCAGTTCAGTCAACTGCAGCTCAGTAATCAAGTGAGATAAACATCACTGTGATGTGCAAGATGGTTTTAATAGCTGCTGCTGCTGGAGTTACAGGAGGAGGAGGAGGGTTTTTGTCATGTTGATCTTCAGCTGAACCCAGCATTGGCAGATTCTTTGACTGCTGCATTAACTGATACCCTGTTTGGCTTTACATCCTATGGTCCAGTGTTTTTAGAAACAAATCAGTTTTGTTCTTTTGGTGGGAGACCACAGTGTAAGAGTCACGATACACCTTTACGGTATATTTGAAAAAACTAGATTATACAACATGACATCCTAGCATTCTTAAAGGCCAAAGGGTTTGTACAGTCGGTCACATTTAGAGGTGGAGAGAAAAATGTGCTGCAATAGACAGAGGACGACCTTCAGACTGTCTGTCATGGTGTTGCAGTGATTCCACATACGGACGGGTGAGTCAGTGAGTGGCCTCCTCCAGGATGACAGAGCCCCCCCCCATCCACCCCATCCACAGGACATGAGGGGTCACTGACTGGTCTGATGAGGATGGCCATGATGTGAATCAGATGCTGGTCACCCAGCACCTCATTAAGACTTTGTGTTGGGGTGGCCTTTCATCTGTCACCTGTTTGTACAACTTGTGACACAAAACTGGTCAATCAGTCAGCAGGCTTTTTGCCACATCCCAGATGTTGCTTCCATTGTCTTCCACTGTGACAGGAAATAATAATTATTATTATGAAACATCAACCGTGTACTGTGCAGTTCAGCTGAAGTATGTGATTGGACTGGGTCACATAAACACGTACACAAAAGCTCGTGGTGATATTGGGAGCAGACTGTGGATAGACTTAGAAAAATTGGTGATTTTTTTCTCCTCTGTTTTTAAATGCTGAATGCAAATTTGAGTCCACCTGCCATCATCAGTGCATGTAATTTATGTGGTTTTACAATGCAGTTCTAAAATTGTGTAGGTGTTTGTGTAGATGGGGAGTAAAGGCCTGAGATAGATAATAGAAAAACAATGCAGGTGAAAAAAGTCCACAATTATATTTAAATCAATAAGTATCATTGTTGTTGTTTGACCAGTATAAAAAAAAATCAATAAAACATTAGCCATAAAAACAACTAAATGCAAACACCTAGGTGTAAGTTGCTCACAGCATCTTGTTTTTAAAGTTAAGCAGTGAACTGTTGCGACCAAAGCTCATATTTGCTCAATTCGCTTGACGGAGATCAGGTATCACACTGATACTGTGCTGTGTATTATTACAGTAGCAGTACAATTCCAAGTAGCTGCTTTTTACTTGTAGACTAAAAGCTACACTTTAAAACCACTGACTGAAATGATTCTGTGGATATTCATGTACTGTTCCCCAGGAGAATGAATCATAATGAACTCAATGACCCCCTGACCTTTTGTCTGCAACAGCCTCAGAAAAACTGTAATACATAACAAATATCAAAATGTAAATTTGTGCCAAGACTTTAGCACAACACATTAACATCTTACAGTTTCTGCTTCAGTTGGTGGTTTACACTAGTGCAGAAAGAGAATAAAGAGAATAAATGTCAACCAGTTCCTCTTAAGGACACAGCAGTGGCTCAGTGTGCTTTAAGAAGAAGAGCTTTTATTGCAGCTTCAACCATGTGTGCGAACACACACTCACACATCTTGTTTACTTGCTCCTTATTTCGGGGGGATTGGGGACGTAATATTGGGGATATTCAGCATTTTGAGGAGGCATCTTGTTTTCCAGCAGTAAAAGCAGGACTTTTGTGTGAGTCTAAGCAAGTGAACTTCCTGTCACACCCCCTCTATCCTTTACACTGCTCCTTGAACAAGATCAGGAGTCTGAACAGTTTTCTCTTCTCATTATTACAGTGGAAATGTTCATAAGCATAAACTTTATTGCCAAGTATTAGCAAAAATACAAGTAATTTGACTCCAGCCCAGCGTATTGCACTGAGGGTTATTGTCCAGTCATACTGTCGTGGGTCAAGTGTTCATCAGAGCGATGGCCTGGGGGAAGAAACTGTCCCTGTGCCTGGTTGTCTTAGTGCACAGTGACCTGTAACGCCGTCCAGAGGGGAGGAGCTCCAACAGATTGTGTCCAGGGTGTGAGGGGTCTGCAGAAATATTCTCTGCCCTTCTTTTGACCCATGAGGTGTACAGGTCCTCCACGGAGCGCAGGCTGGCACTAATGGTTTCCTCTGTAGTTCTGACTGTCTGCTGGAGTTTGTTCCTGTCCTGATTGGTAGAAATGTTAAGCAGACACATTCATGGATTTACACAAGTAGCAGGTTTTACTACACATGGACTTGTGACAGTAGGCAGTGTTTGTGGCAGGTTGAAGGGATGTCCTTCTCTGGATGTCCAAACTCCACACCCTGTCTCTAAGGCCAAGTCCAGCCACCCTGCAAAGGAAACTCAATTTGGCCACTTGTATTTGTGATCTTATTCTTTCATGATCTTATTCTTTCGGTCACTACTCATAGCTTGCGACTATAGGCGAGGGTTGGAACATAAACTAACTCTTTTGGCTCAGTACCGAATTCACCACAACAGTCAGTACAACATCTGCATTACTGTGAATGCTGCCTCTATCCACCTGTAAATCTCTTGCTCGATATTACCCTCACTTTTTAACAAGATCCACATTCCTAGAGCTAGCCTACGCAGCCAGGGTTCAGCACACCCAGCTACCTGACCTAGCCTGCCACCCAACTTGTTATAAGCATGAAAGGTGCCAATAAAAAATATAAATCACATTTAAAACCATGAAGAAGGCTGGTCTTTTTATAAACAGCTGTAGTGACACCAGGCCACCAATAACTGAGATAACAGGGAGTGTTAGTATCGTGTGTGTGTGTCCACCGCTGTAGTCAGCCATGTTCTGCAGTGTTGATCCAGTCTGACCAATCCATCTGCAACACACACTGCCAGCTGTCACTCCACGATCCCTGGGCACCTGACCCACATCCCTGCTCCACCACATGGACACACGCATTTACACACACACAGTGTACAGGAAATTAATATGAAATACACACATTGAAGTTCAGTCAGATTCACCTACACTGTGCTGCTGAACATGTCAGGTCAGTTAAGTGGTTTAGTCTCAGTATGTCACTGATAATACACAACAAGCTGTTCCAGTACAGACAAGGAGACATCTTAGTGTTTCCTTCAGTGAGTTCTTTGCTTTCCTATTTCAGGACACTTCATAGCTCATAATCACTCTTATAGTGTGGTCACTTATAAAGAAAGAACAAGGTAAACTGTGTTATCCAAGTCTGCAGACAAACATATTTAGACTCTCTGTGAATGTGAACTTCTGTTTCCAACTGGATTTTTGATCAATTCAGCAGCTGTGGGGCTATGTTTTGTTTCAACGATGACGTACTGAGATTATACAGCTTCATTACCAAAGCAGTGGTGGCTGAGGCTCTTGGGTGGTGTTGTAGTAAGAGCTGTTAACTTTACCAAACTGCCCCCACTTAACTATAACTCCTCACTTCTCCAAAATCTCCTGCATACTCTGAAATGTCCATATTCTCAAACCAAACACAATCTCACAGAGATGAATGACCTAGTGGCCTGACAGGTGAAGGTCCACCTATTGAAAACACATACCCAGAGGTAAATGGAATATGACAATGAGGCTCAGCACCACACACATATATACACTGGAGTAACAATAAAGGACTAAACTTTCTCTGGGAGTCACACTGTGATGTGGGGGGAAAAGTGGAGGTGTCCACCCTCTCACACAAACACACACCTCTTCAGATCAGGGCTGATAATCCGGTATGAAGCAGGTTTGCATTTGTGATGCTGTGACCTCAAATCAGCTCTGACACAAAGGCCGCCACTTGCCTGCTCACATCCTAAGGGGACGCCACGTGTGTGTGTGTGTGCGTGTGTGTCACGTTGCCACCGAGTGCAGCCACCACAGCCTGCTGACACCTAGCTGAGCTCTGCCTCTCTCATTTGTTTAAACCTGTTCATTTGCTCAGTGACTGTGGTCTTGCTCTTGTTCTTCTTTTGTTTGCATGTGTATGAGCACTGATCTGTTCACACCTTTATTTGCTGGATGCAGTTTTATGTGTCAGGGTTTCATGTGAGCAGCAGTAATAGGATGAGAGCTGGGAGTGAGACACCAGAGCTGGATAATGTTCAGTAAAACACTGTTTTTATTCCTTAATGCACAGTAGTATCAACAGGATTTAAAATGTTTAAAGTGTAGCACTCGTGGCCGACCACTTTTATTTACAGCATTAACTGATTGAACAGAGTGGCTGAGTGAGCTGCTGAACTCCTGTCCTCTCAGAATGTTACCTTGTGTGTTAGTGCAACTTCTTTTATGGCAGTTTGTCTTTCATATGTCATCTGCTGTCATCAGAGCTCAAGCTCTTTCTTCTTCGGGGAATAATAAATCTGTCTACTGTATCCCTCTTACGTCCTAGGTCAAAACTTTCCCATGTTGTAATCACATAATGGCAGACGGAGGGATGTGATGACTGGAGCGACTCATTGGTGGTTAGTGTTAAGTTGGTTTCATATGTTGATTAATAATTTGTAAATTGTAAATTTTGAGAACTGAGTGTTTGTCTTAAAAGTCTGTGACTCTGTTAAATGTTTATTAATCAAAATAACTCCAGTGGTTTGGCTCGTGTGAGGACAGAGGTGTTGCTCTACCTGTGGGAAATGTGAAATGATGCAGTCTGAGGGATGGTTGACTCAGTGCTATTTAAGTAGCTGCTCAGGGGTACCTGGAGGTGAAGGCCATGCAGGTGTAGCTGTGTGCATGTGTTGTTAGTTTAAGTTGTATTATTTTGAGTTGAGTTTTGTTCAGTTATGTGAAGATAACTATTTGGTTGTTTTATGGATATTCTTTTGGTGCATGTGTATCATGGTAATACTTGTAAATAAATCACCTATTCTGAACCTGGTGATGTTTTTTGAGTCTGCCTCCTACTATTTTTCTGCCACTTTGGCCAGATCTACCACAAAAACACACAGACAGAGATCATTTTTTTGAAACACAAACATAGAAAAAGTATGAACATACACACACGTGCACACACAGTCCGATATCTCCTCCCCGCTGAACAGCGCTGTACTGAAGGTGTGAGGACATTTCTATCTACACGCCTGCTGACTTATTCATGCCACTTGTCAAATATTAAAGCATTGTTGTGATCCAGTAGAGACACGAAGTTGGAGAAGAAGAAGAGAGGATGTTTCCCTGTAGGTTTCCCTCTGGAGCTTGTTGGGTTTTCTGTCTAATGTTCAGACGGTTGGAGGAGGAGGAGGGGGAGGATGATTTCGGAGTGGCTTTCAGGCTACAAGGTGTTTCACTGAAGATATGTGCCAGCCATTTCTAGCCCTGTAGTCATCCTCATATGCAGCAGATGAGTGTGAAAGAAGCTTAAATTGAGGTCCATCCTGTGCAGGATTGCAGGTGTGTTGAGAAGCTTCAGACTCTAAAACAAACAGCACACGGCTCCGTCATCACTGGAAACTCTGAACCTGCTTCACTTTGTGTAATGAGATGTGTCGGGGGTCGTCTTACACACAGAGAAGGAACACTGCTGATGACAGATGCCATTTTGGAGCCCTGCAGCTGAAATACCATCATACCTTTGAAAAGGTTTATAGCTTTTTAGTCAGCTTCATGTCTGTACTCTTCTAATCAGCTCTTGCATTGTTCCCTGAAGTCTGGGGTTGACTGTTAACCCATGAAGCCATGTGTAAACCAGGCCAATGAATCCCTATGTCAGCTGCAGTAAACATCTCGCTCCAGCAGCAGCAGGGTGACATGACTCTGTCAACACGACTGCCGGTGACTCCATTTCCCAGAAAACACTGCTCAGAAGTGACTTCTCAGATAACATAGTAGCTGTCAGGAGTTTAAGATGTGATGACAGACTAGGGGGGATGTGATGGATTGGAGCAGTTCATTGGGCTGACAGTAACCGTGTGAGCATGCAGAGACACGTCTGTGTAGAGACTGAGACAGAGAGACACAGACTACCCCTGTAACGTGTGTTTGAACGCGATTATCCATCTGTCTGCAATGGAGTTTTCTGAACTCACAATCACTAATATTTCCATTAGATGAGCATTCATCCCACCCAGTGGAAAAGAAGAAATATGGCGTCCTGGTTTGAATGTTTTCCATCAGTCACTGAAGCAAACACACACCTGACTCAGCAAGGCGTCGCACTGAGCCCCAAACAGCCTTCACCAAGTAAAGCTGAACATACAGCCTGGAGCCAGACCTCCTTCACCTCCAGCACCTCCTGCAGGGAACTTCCTCCTCTTCCTCCTCTCATGTTGTCTCCTCATGGTCTTTTTCTTCTTCCCCTCCTCCTTCACCCATCTTTTCCTCTGTCATCTCTCCTTTCTCTCTTTCCTTGTCGACTTTGTACCTCCTCCTTTTCATCCCTCTTTTCTCATCTTCAGTTCTTTTTCTCCTCTTGTGTTTATTATACTTCCTTTTCCTCTTCATCTCCTTATTCTTCTCTCTTTGTCTTCTCCACCCTTCTCTTCTTCTTTCACATCCTCCCTCTGTTTTGCATGCTTTTCTCCCTTCTCTTCCTCATCTCCTGCTTCTTTTTCTTCTTCTCCTCACCACCCCCCATCGTCCTTCTCTCCCCTGTTGTTCCTTTCTTCTTCTCCCAACAACAAACACAATCTGCTTTAGATTCCACCACCCACTGCTGCACACACACACTCACACACACTCACGCACACACGCTCACACTCCTGAGGTCAGAGGTCACAATTCAAAGGAGTGTAGGGGTCACTTTGATGGAACATACATGAGTGTTTGTAAAGATCAAGATGGTTTCAATTCTTTCTTCCTTTCCTTGTTTTCTACATCCCACCATGTCTTCTTTCCCTCTATCTTTCTTTCTTTACTACCTCTTTTTATTCTTTTTTTCTTTCATACTTACTTTCCATCATTTCTGTCATTTTTCCTCTTTTGTGCCTTTACCCCTTTTTGTTCATACTTTGTCTTCTTTGTCTTCTTTACATATTTTCATTTTCCCACCCTACATGTCATTCGTTTCCAAATTCCTGCTAAAAAAACTCACTTTCATCTATCTATCTATCTATCTATCTATCTATCTATCTATCTATCTATTTATCTATCTATCTATCTACAGTGACAAAACAAAGTAATGGTACTGTTTGCACTTTCCTGGTTTTCTGCATACATGTGATCAGATCTTCACCAAAGTCACAAATATCAACAAACACGATATTTCTAAGCTGATAAAACAAAATTGCAAACAGTGCCATTATTTTTCTAGTGACTGTATCTATCTTCCCTGTTATTCTATTTTCTCAGTCTGTTGCTGTTGAATTTCATCTGCTTTCCCCTTTTGTTCTATTCTCTCTCCTTCCTACATCCAGCCTTGTCTTTTCCTTCCTTCTCCTTTTCTGCCCTCATTTTCCCGCTCCTCACCATCTCGGCTGTCGGATGCCCCGGGTGGCTCCTCAGCAGCAGGGCTGTATGAGGCTGCGCTGGATCCGTGTGAGTGTGTGCCAGCTGGCCGTGTGTTTAGAGCTGGTGGAATGTTCCGCAGGGCTCTGCTGCCTGCGAATGGGAGAGATAAGCCACCGGACACACACACACATACCAGCATACAAAAGATGCTGCCACAGACATTTCCAAATGCAGGCACACACAGCTGATCTCTCTGACACACACACTCACACATTAGTTGGTCAGTAAACAGGCAGGGAAGGAGACGAGGAAACAAACAGCAGAGATTAGAGAGGTAATTATGTAATAGTAAACACAACAATAATATATGAAACAACAACACACAAGGCTTCATTCTGTATCATTATTGACACAGAGTGCTGCAATAAACAGCTCAGAGGAAAGAGGCATCCAGGATTTATCCAGTGGAACTTAAAGCCTGTGGAGACACCAGGCTCAAAATCATCAAGAGTAATCAGAATAAATGAAATATACACAGAGTAGTCAGTTTATTAGGAACTCCTACACGTCTGAGAAATGAAAGACCAAACCCCCACCCAGCACCCAGCTGACCGATCGTTCTCCAGAGCAGCGTCAGGTCTCCTCTGTCAGAGGGAGGAAACATCCTCCTTCCAAACCAGATCGTCTCACTGTGTCCAACCCACTGTGTCGTCCTCATGAAGCCATTCAGTGACCTAGAGCTGCAGCCATGAGTCAGTTCACTGGTAGAAAATTGACTGTCAACTATTTAGAAGCAACAGTCACCAACATGTTCTGGTTCCACCTTCTTTAATGTGAGGAGCTGATGCTTTTCTTTGTCATGAGGATCAGTTGAGTCTGAGTGTGGATCTGCTGGTTGGACACAACAGGACATGTGAAGATATCACCTTTGACTCTGGAGATTCACAGTGGTACTTTTTCCCAGTGTCTGACATTCTGGGAATAAACAGATCAATCAGATAATCCGGACAATGATCAGCTGATTGATCAGGGACCCTGCTGGTTGGGTTTACACTCAGTCAGGAGTTTTTTCTTTCATTTGTTGGGTGCTGTGAAACTGACAAAGCTCAGTATATTTCAAAAATCCTTTTTATTTTTACAAGTCATTTAGACCTCCATCCTGGGTACCAAATGTCAGTTTATTACTCAAGATAGCACCTAACTTCACTGGCAGATTGCCATAAAATTAATTAAATACGTTCTTGTTTCTAAGGAGATAAAGGCCTCTGATTTGAATGCCTCCCTGACCTTTCCACCTGTGTAGCTGTAGGTCACAACAACAGTCAGTTTGGCATGAAATACAATCTCTTCTCGGAACAAGTGACAGTTCAAAAACACACTACACTGGTATATGTTTGTATTCTATGTAATTATTTCTGCTATTTTCTTTTATTTTGAGTGCAGAATTATTATTTTTCAAAAAGAACAAGAGCAGAAAGAAAAAACCAATGTTTGTGCTGCATGTGCACGTGTCACAGCAGCAGCTCGACACAGTGACTCCACCAACACCCAGTTTGTCTCCATAAAGCTCAAAGATCAGAAGAAAGAGAACTCATTTAAAAAGAAAACATATTTGCATATTTGGCACTAATAAGGAGGACAGGAAGTGTTGCCGTGGCTACACTAATGACTTCCTGGTTCACTAATTGGAAAAGAAAAGAGTGGAGCAAGAAAGGAATGGGCCAGCATGAACAGATACAGCTGTCTTTCAACATAGAAATCTAGTCCAGTTGATTTTTTCTAAGTTTCAGATACAGCTGTTGTAAACATCTGTCTATAACCACTCATCCTCATCTCATTCCTGCATCTCCATGCATCACTCCTTTTTCTTTCATTGTTTTTCAGTGCCTCTCTCTCTATCCCTTCAGTCATCCATCTATCTTCCATCTTTCTCTTCAGTTCTTTCTTCTCCGCCTTCAGTCATCCATCTATCTTCCATCTATCTCTTAATTATCTTCAGTTCTTTCTTCTCCATCATTTCCTTAAGTTACTCATTTTTCAGATTCATCTCTTTTTCATTGCCTCTTTTATCTGTACATCTATCCATCCTGTATTTCTCCCTCTTCTCCTTTCTTCTCTCGTCCCAGTTTTCCCTCCATCCTTCAATCACTTTTATCTTCTATCTCATTTTTTCCTTTTCCTGCTCTTCTTCTCATCTCAACTTGAATCCCTCATCCACTCTTTCATTTCTCTCTCATCCATCCTTCCATCCGTTCTTTATTTTTTACTTCATCCGTACTGCCCTCCATCTCCCCTCTTCCTCCATGCTAACAGGATTAGCACTGTGTCTTAACGAAGCAGAGGAAATCATTAGTCCTGTCACTGATAACATATCCATGCCTCATTAGAGGCCACAATTCCTGCGTCTTTATTTTCTTCTCTGTGCCCTCACTTGTCCTCCCTCTGTGCTTCCATCTTCCCTTTGCACTTCCTCCATCTGGAATAAACACAGCTGGAAGAGGAGAAAAGGTGTGATTCCTTTAATGGCCTCTAGGTGTTGACTCAGTATTTAGATGGCACCCTCTTGTGTTGGAACAATTATTTCACTAATGTCACCAGCAGATGAAGAGGTCGGTTACCTGTCTTCCTTCTAATAAAATCTCTGGTGGCTAAAACGTTGGTAAATGTAAGATGTTCAAAAATTTTTTTTAAACATCACCTGCTTTGCTGGAAATGGCCATAGGAGCCGTCCCACAATCCCACACTGCAGTTTCCACTCAATGAGCAACCTAGTTTAAGACTTTCTGTGACATCGGAGATTGTTCACTCTGGCAAGGGCTTAAACAACTGAACGTCACTTATAAAGACTGCTACAGTACACTAGCTTGTTGGCCCACTAGCTCACTTTAAGGGCAGGTCCACATGTAAAAACTAGAACTGCTTTTCCTTGGTCTGATCATTCTAGCTCTGCAATGTCACACACCTATGGGCTGTAAGAAATCTGCAGAAAATTAAAGTGTATTTTTGCTTTTGAAAGTACTTTTTTCTTGTTCAGTATCAGTGGATCCCAGTCTGAAGGTAAAGGCTGAGCAGGTGTTTGGGTGATACAGGAAAACTAAGTATTATATTAATGAAACTTCTCTGTTTTTCAAAGAGATATGATGTGTCAAACGTCTGTGGGCAGTACAGTTAAATATGACCGCTGAGCTGACAGGTCTACCCCCATACTCACTTTGTAATGTTTCAAAAAGCTCATGTGAACACAGCAGTGTGAAACAAAGATGTCTGTCCTGCGTCAGCTCAGGCAGAAGATGTGCCTTTATTTCATGTGCAAATGAAGCTCTAATTACAGAGGACTCAGTGAGGTTCAGCTCGGAGTGAAGAATTTCAATTTCCTGACAGAAATGTAGTTCAAACAGAGAACAGTGGGTTTCGTCTGCAAGCACACCTGCTGTATTTGTGTGTTTGTGTCTCTGCATTTTCTTTTTGTACTTGTCTATTTATATCTGTGTTTCTGTGTGTGGGGGCATTTCTGGAGTGTGTCTGTCTCCCACACACAGGCTCATGCCCTAGTGTGAACTCTCCCATAATTGCTGTCACTCAAGCCCTACAAACACACAAACAAACACAAAGCCTGCGCTCTGGCTTGCCTTTGAGGACCCACAACACCCGAAAACACCCAAATCCACCCACAGATCAGGCGGCGGAGCGACACCTCAGCCCTCTGTGAGACAAAAGCTGTGACAATCTGAGTGGAAGGCGTCTGTCAGAGCCACTGAAAAGGCTCATTGTCCCGCTCTTTAGTCCTTGTTGTTGGCTTAATTGGCTCCTTCAGCAGCAAGGTTGCGATCTCTCTCTGCAGCTGAGGGCCCCAACAAACTGCCACGATGTTTAAAGGACAAAGACAAGGCAGCAGAGAGGTGGAGGGGTTCATGTTTACTGCACACAAATGTGATGGGTTTATACTGAAGGGGTCTGAGGTTGGAGGCAAGCTGTGGACACACAATGTGTGGTGAACTTTATCTGTAGTGGTTGTTT
This sequence comes from Monopterus albus, assembly GCF_001952655.1. Classification (NCBI taxonomy): domain Eukaryota; kingdom Metazoa; phylum Chordata; class Actinopteri; order Synbranchiformes; family Synbranchidae; genus Monopterus; species Monopterus albus. The sequence goes on from NW_018128069.1 coordinate 945,494, forward strand.
GTCCTCAGCAACCTTTAAGTTTTCCCTAACAGTACCTTTAGTTGTAACCATACAAATTACAGGGAAAGCACAGGGTAACTTCAGGTTCACCTTCAAGAATATAATGGAAAGGGAACTCTAATCAATTGTCCTCTCTGGACGTAGTGATCTGTTGTGTGTCACTGGATGTATGTTGTCCTATTATCCTCACACAGATGACTGCTTGCATTAGTAACCAGAATGAAACCAATCATCCTGTCCATTACACTGTTAATCTAATAGACGTATGGCCAGGTGAGGCTCACACATTCTGAAGGCCTTTAAATCACACCAGATGCCTGGCTGGGTAATCCTGCAGGGGGGCCCGGTATGAGCCCTGTGGAGCACCAGATCCAGTGTCAGTATGAGGTTTCAGAGACCTGAAACCTGTCCAGCAACAGATGAAGATGAAGTTGAGCAGGCTGTGGTGTTAAATCTGCTGCTCAGAGGAAACGTGTCTGTACGTGTACATATGAATAAGATTATCCATATGCATCTGGTTCACCTGTTGTTGAAGTGAGTTAGCAGGAAGTTCATGGAATTATTAATCAGAGATCAGTCTTACATAAACAATAATATGAGCATTATTTTTGTTCTGCAGCCCAGCCTCTGTGGGAATGAAATTCATGATACTGTAGTGAAAAATATTGGATAACACCAGCATTTGTTACCAGTGCAGGCAAACATACAAAGGAGCCAGCCAAGGTACAATGACCAGGATGTGCTATCATGTGTCCTGATATGAAGAAATGGGGTATGACAAAATGACTGTATGATGTGACCCATGTAGTCTACAGTTATTGGAAATTGTGTTGATTCATCTGTAATTATGTGTGTGTGTGTCATTTAGATATAGTTCTGTGAATGAAAGTATGGTTTGTTTTTGTTTTTGGTGATTAAACGTCTGAGTTTGAATGTTGGAAGGAGCTTTGTGAGGTTTCCAAGGAGGCAAATGTAAAGATGCCTCTGATCCCAGGTAACCACCTGGGACACCTGTTGGTGATGAGCCCATACTAAATGCCAATAAATGAGTAAAAGGACTCAACCATGAAACTGAAGGACTGCTGCGCATTGAAGGCAGCACAGCTGAAATGTCTGAGCAGTTCCCCTGTGCTGATATGTGACAGGGAAATACAAGGAAACATCTCATAGATGTGGTGTCAAAGCCCACCTCGTTTTGTTCTTTGGATTTTGACTTTGATTATATGCACTCCAACTCCCAGATCCCCTCTTTTGTCTTGAGAGTGATGTTGAACCTCTACCAGGTTTATGCAAGTCAAAATGCTGCAGAGAAGAGCTACAGCACTGATTAATGATCATTATTATTTTGTCAGTCTGTAAATCACTTTATTATTATTATTATCGTTATTGTTATTGTTATTGTTATTATTATTATTATTACCCCTCCATGACTCTCTGCTGCCAACAGTCCTCTTGTTATTTCACCTTCTCCTCCCTGTGCTGTTAAAGTACGATCTGTAAATTAGCCCTGCCTGCCACCTAGCCAAGGTTAGAAAAAGGGGTTTTCTAGCCACCAATAGTCATGTCAAACAGCCATGGAGGAGCTAAAAGTCTGAACCAGTGGCTGCCAGAGTGAAGAGGTGGTGTCTTTTGCACAGAGAGAGTGGAAAAAAGAAAGAGCAACAACCAGGGTTAACATCAATTTGGCTGTTTGACATGGAGAGGGTTAAAAGCAGCCAGATGACTCAGACTAGATTCATATGTGGCATTCTTCCTTCTGGATGTGTCAGCATCTAAAGGTAACCTGTTTGTTTTGGTAGCATTAGCCACCCAGCATGGTCAGGATTTTACCTTTGTGTTGAATTAATATGAACATAATATGGTAGTAAATGGAGCTTTGTCTAACATCAATGCTTTGTGTCACATCAGCAGTAACCAGAGCGTTCTACTGGACTGACACACTGACTGTTAGTCAGCTAACACTAGCTTCACACTGGAGGCTGCAGTTTGGACAGTTTGTCCCAACCAGGCATCCATAGTTCACTAAGAAACAGGTCATGAAGGGAGGGGCAAAGAGCAGTTAGGCACAGCGATGGTATCAGCTTTTTCTGAGTCTCACTGGAGCCTTTAGGCTGAAAAGACATTAGGTAGAGTGGCTTTAAATGTGCTATATAATCATGAATGTGATGAATTATGTATCTGCACAGAGATTCAAGTTGTGCATATTGGGGTTTTTTGCATCAGAGGAAGGAAATGAGTCTAAAATTTGAGAGCAAAGGTAAGAAAGTGTGAGATGGAGGACGACAAACTGTCAGACTGGATGTGAACAGATGAACTCTACTGTCACACAAGAACACTGATATTGGGGATTTTTGAAACCTCAGGTTATGTTACAATATTTAGTATTATTCATTGCCACCACTGAGCCTTTCCCAAGTGTTACAGTCTACACACACACACACACTCTGGCAGATTTAGTTGCAGTGTGTCTCAGTCTGCCCTGCCCTGTCTCTCTGCCCTTTAACCCCATCTGCCATTCACATTTGAGGGGGGCGTGGCCTCAGACGTGGGAAACAATGAGTGTGATGGGGAGGGAGGGTCCTGGGGTCCTGGAGTCCGGGGTCCCGTCGGTGATGGCTCACAGCAGGCAGGGCTTGTTCTGATGGAGGGAGGTGTGTGTCTTTGTTGACACGACAGGGGGATGTTGACACTGTTTGTCTTGCCCTCAGCGCGCCTCACTCTCTCTCTCACTCCTTTAAACATGAAAACACACTTCCACTAACACACTTATTTTCACAGTAGCTTAATCGCTCACCAGGCTGTGCTGTGGAACTGGTGTAATCTTTTATGGCCTGAAACTGAATTGTTATGTAACATATAATATAATAATAATAATAATCATGTTTAACTTCAAAGAGCGCTTACATAATAACTCTATATGCCAACTGTATTCTTCATGCATGGTAACATGCTGGAATAACTTGTACTGACTGAAATCAACCAGGTCAAATGATTTAATAGTATGGAATAGTTTTACAGATGTGTTTTATAGTAAGGACCTGGATTTATGTTTCATTGGTGCGTTATAATGATTTTGGCTAAGACTTTAAAAACACGTAAAAGGAGACATGGCAACAGGAATGAGCTGTCAATCAATAATCAGCAGCAACCAGAGCGTTCTACTGCACTGACATATTTACTGTTGGTCAGCTAACGCTAGCTTCACACTGGAGGCTGCAGTTTGGACAGTTTGTCCCAACCAGGCATCCATAGTTCACTAAGAAACAGGTCATGATGGGAGGGGCAAAGAGCAGTTAGGCACAGCGATGGTATCAGCTTTTTCTGAGTCTCACTGGAGCCTTTAGGCTGAAAAGACATTAGGTAGAGTGGCTTTAAATGTGCTATATAATCATGAATGTGATGAATTATGTATCTGCACAGAGATTCAAGTTGTGCATATTGGGGTTTTTTGCATCAGAGGAAGGAAATGAGTCTAAAATTTGAGAGCAAAGGTAAGAAAGTGTGAGATGGAGGACGACAAACTGTCAGACTGGATGTGAACAGATGAACTCTACTGTCACACAAGAACACTGATATTGGGGATTTTTGAAACCTCAGGTTATGTTACAATATTTAGTATTATTCATTGCCACCACTGAGCCTTTCCCAAGTGTTACAGTCTACACACACACACACACTCTGGCAGATTTAGTTGCAGTGTGTCTCAGTCTGCCCTGCCCTGTCTCTCTGCCCTTTAACCCCATCTGCCATTCACATTTGAGGGGGGCGTGGCCTCAGACGTGGGAAACAATGAGTGTGATGGGGAGGGAGGGTCCTGGGGTCCTGGAGTCCGGGGTCCCGTCGGTGATGGCTCACAGCAGGCAGGGCTTGTTCTGATGGAGGGAGGTGTGTGTCTTTGTTGACACGACAGGGGGATGTTGACACTGTTTGTCTTGCCCTCAGCGCGCCTCACTCTCTCTCTCACTCCTTTAAACATGAAAACACACTTCCACTAACACACTTATTTTCACAGTAGCTTAATCGCTCACCAGGCTGTGCTGTGGAACTGGTGTAATCTTTTATGGCCTGAAACTGAATTGTTATGTAACATATAATATAATAATAATAATAATCATGTTTAACTTCAAAGAGCGCTTACATAATAACTCTATATGCCAACTGTATTCTTCATGCATGGTAACATGCTGGAATAACTTGTACTGACTGAAATCAACCAGGTCAAATGATTTAATAGTATGGAATAGTTTTACAGATGTGTTTTATAGTAAGGACCTGGATTTATGTTTCATTGGTGCGTTATAATGATTTTGGCTAAGACTTTAAAAACACGTACTGGGTTTTAATTTGACACAATTTTGGTGATATTAATGTTCAAAAAAATCATCCCTCTATGGCTTAAACAAGAGCACAAAAGTGTAGAAATGAGAACTAGTAAACAAGATTTTTGAAATTTTAATTTGTGTATTCTTATATTTAAGCATATCCACACATAAAAACATATGTATAGCATGGAATCAAAGCATGTTCACAACCGTGCTTTGTGTGATGTAATAATAATTTCCATTTTAATTAAACATGACAATATGGCTGCAATAATAAGTGGGTGAGTCAGTTGACAGAAGATAATGGATCAAAGGTTTTAGTCATTTTTCAAACACAAATGCTAAATATGCTGCTTCGTAAAGCAAAGTGGATTTTGGGTTATTGTTCAGACATAAGAAGACATTTGAAGATGTAACACTGGGCACTTTTCATTATATCTGACATAGACATAACAGTTGAACAAGTAATTGATTAATTGCCAAGGATGAACTACTGGAAATAATCATTAGTGGCAACCCCCAGTATAAACTGAAAGAAGCTTGTGTAATATAAGCAGTGATGATGATTATAAACATGTTTATCACTGACCAGAGCAGTGTTTGCATGTTTAACCCAGAGCGCCCTTGGGGACTGAACCCTCACCCCCAGATTTCTCCATCTAATCTCTGCATATCCTCTCTGTGTGATGCTGTTTAGCTTGTGGCTGGTAGCTGGATGATTGACATGCAGTGGGCGGGTCTTCAGCTGCCCTCTGACCTATAGGAGGGCTCAGTGTGTGTCAGGATGAATGAGTGGCAGTTGTCAGGGCAGCAGGTTGAAGCGAAATCTTAAAGTGTGCATTCAGCCTTCATGATTCTCTTCTTCAAAAGTGTTTCTATCTTTAATTTCTTGCAGCGTGAATTTCTTATTGTCGAATTACAAATTTAAAATATATACATTGTGCTCCCATCAGTTTGGTTCAAACTGAAACTACTTGAGAAAGGGGTTCTTAAGAATGAATCGTGCTGGACTGTCTTAGTGTCGGATCATGTTGGCTGTTTGTCAAGCTTTTATATGAAAAACAAACATTTAAAAAGTGGACTATGTTCTGTCTTATCAGCTACTGGTCATGCAGTAACACCAGAGACCTTTAGCTATTTTTAGGCAGAGGAAAGAGTACAGTGAATTTCAAACAGCCTCTCCACAGTGGGAAAAATGAGGTTTTTGAATAAATCTAACAATTTCTATTTAAATTCAAATGAGCTCCGAGTTCCCAACTGCGCTGAGGTTGTGTGTTGACATCTGACATGACCTGAAATTAAACTGCACAGTCTTGTAGTGTGTGAGCCCTTCTTTCTTTTGTTTGTGTACTGATGAGAAAAACAACAAAGGGAAAGAACATAGTTTAATGAGAATGAATTTGTGGTTATGACAGTAGCAGATGGCTGATTAGACCAGGTGAACTGGGTGGTGTGCTGGGTCAGTGGTCAGTACTGCAGCTTCATTAAGGTTCCTGGATTGATTTACTTTATGACCAACTTCTGCGTGCATGAAATGAATACAGCACCCACACATATGGTTATAATACTGTGCTATATTGTCTAAAAATGACATTATAGCAATGCAATGATACATTTGTGACAATTTAAGGTAAATGTTGTGTGTGTTGTCTATAGCATGTGGTCAAAATAACCATGATTTAATTTGAGTATAAAACAGTACTGCACAAAAATAACACTGGTTAAAAACAACTCACTGGTACCAGTTAAATTATTGATATGGTGATTTCCGGTGTGCAGTATTTGATCAATAATAATTATGCTCGCAGCTCTGTTGTGATTGTCACAGTGCTCTTTGAGTCAGTGATGAAGCCTTGTTGCAGAACTGAGGGAAGTTTAACCCAGATTCACAGCTTGACTTCCTGTTTTCTAATTCACTGTTTCATAATTTACATGAAAAGACATCTGGAGCTTCTGTTTCTGCCTCCTCACTCTGTGTGTCTGATTTAACAAAGCGCCACATGTATGTTCACATTTTAATTGTGTTTCCCTGACAACCCTGTGTTCAGGCCTGTTTCACTTTGTTCCGATGCTCCTTTGGGTGTTAACAAACACTCCTGCACACACAGTCATGCACACATACACATTTCCCTGGCAGTTTAATTAAATCCATTAAAAGCCTTGTAGGCGCCAGGCAGCTCAGATCAATCCTCACCTGAATGGCTACTGACTAATTGTTCTCTTAACGCAGGGTTAACGGACAGATCAAAGGCTCCAGCAGCGTAATTAGCAGAAGGGCAAGAGAAACAGAGAGAGTGAATTAATGAGAAACAAAGAATGCTAGGAGCTTTCTAGGAGAAATGTTAAATTTGAAAGAAAGACTGATTAGGGGAATAACATTTTTTTTATAAGCACTCATGTTTCTGCAAATTAAAACTTCATTTCCCATCATCCTTGTTGCCCCCGTCCCCTAATTCGAGGAGATAAACATGTAAACACGCAAATTATTTTCTTCATCTTCTGCTGTCTGAAATCAGCATAAAACCTGGAGGTTTATAGCTTTGATTTGAGTGAAGATTATGTGGTGTGATATAAAGGAGGACAAATGAGGAAATAAGGTGAAGAAAGCCATGGCAGGCGGAGAAGAAGAATAGATACAGGAGATTAAAAGAAATGAGCAAATTGGACAAACAGATGCAGTAAAAGAAAAAGTGCAAAAGGAAAGGAGAATGAGAAAGGACTGAAACAAGGAAAGGAGACGAGCGAAAAGCCGGAGGAGGAACTGGGAAATGAAGGAAAACAGTTCAAGAACATACACAGAAAAACAAAAAAGAGAAGAAGAAGCAGCCGGGGGTGGAAGACAATGTGAAGGTGATGATGATGATGAGAGGAAGAATGAAACAGGACAAAACATGATGTGAGAAGGAAACAGAAGAAAGGATGAGATACAGGAAGAAGAAGAAGAAGAAGTTACAAAATGATAAAACAGGAAGGTGAGGGGAGGAGGAATGGAAGGAGGAGAAAATGGAGAAGTAGAAGGTGAGAAGAGGATGGAGGAGAAGAGACAGAGATTTACCATGGGTCATTTAGAAGCTGGGGCAGGATC
>NW_018128069.1:952910-988132 GCF_001952655.1 Monopterus albus
CCTAACCCGGATTCTTTGAGAATCTGAGTGTTGGCAAGATGCAATCCACCAGATGAGCAGTGGCGGCAGAACATCAGGCCAGCAGCAACACAACAGTGGTGGAAAGAGAAACTCTTAGACCATCTTCGATGCTGCTGCTGCTATTTTCTCAACATCAACAATATTGTAAGGTCCTTAAGTCATGTTGTATTTGATTATCTGCCACCTTGTGGAGGTTGAATTTTCTAAAGAAGATAACAAATGTGTTCTTACTCGCTCTGTGCCCATGTGTCTTCCTTTTCCAGCGCCACACTCGCTTCAGCATGCCATATAAAAGTCCAATTCCAACAATTGCAAGAATAAAACAACATCCCAATTTAATTCAGCACATAAAAACAAAATGAATGTAGCAAATTCCACAAGTCATAACATAATTAAACGTGAATACTGTCAAAAAGAAACATGTTACAGATATACGGTAAGAAAGCCGTGTGCTTCCAAACTCTTCAGAACCTTTTTTCCCAAACAAACTAAGATGGGAAGTAGCGTGACTTTCTTAAAGCCACAGTACACAATCAAAATATTACGAAACACTATAGTAATAACCATTATTCCAAAATAAAGTAATGACTGGCCAATATTAACATTAACCTTTCAATTTTTTTACACCTTTAACAATTTAAACATACAGTCAAAATTAACTGTCCAATAAATATACAAATGGCAAATGGAACTGCACAACTAGAATTTCGCATTTGTGTTCTTTTGGTCTTTACACACCTAATAGATACATTCTTTAATCCTCCTGGAAAACATAAAGTACGCAAGTAATTACGTGAACAATGATACTGGTGTCACAGTCTTTGTCTATGTGTTGGTGGAAAGTAAGTACATCAGCACCTTAAGCCACAGTTATGGCAGTGGTGGAGAAAGTACTTGCATTGTTTGGTTAAGTAAAAGTAGCAACACCACAATGTAAAAATACCCTGTTAAAAGTAGAGGTCCTGCATTCAGAATGTTACTTTTGTACAAAAGCATAAGCATCAAAATATACTTGAAGTATCCAAAGTACCAGTACTCATCCTACAGAACGGCCCATGTCACATTAATGTCTCTGATACTACTGGATCCTACTGACTGATACATTACTGTGTTCATCACTTTAATGCTGCATCTGGTAAAGGTGGAGCTGATGTTAACGACCTTATATACTTATACTGTGAAGTACTTTACATCCTGCTGGGTAGCTGGTGGATTTCTGACCAGGATCAATAGAGTCTGATGATTCTACTGTGTTTGGTTTGATTCATCTGATTCTGAAAAGGAACTGAAGTTATCAGATACATGTAGTGCAGTAAAAAAGTACAAGACTTAGAAATACAAGTACCTCAAGATTGTACTTAAGTACAGTAAGTGTACTCACAGTGGTTACCTTCCACCAGTGATCTATGGTCCCAGTAATAACTGGTGTGACAACATTTGGAGCAGGTGGAAAAACCAAGTCAATGTGGTGAAAGGATAAAGAAAGAAGTGTGGAGAGAAAGTAACATCAAGAGCCAGAATATAATGAAGCTGAACAAAGAAAGTGTCTTCCCATGGGTGCTGCTGTGTGTGTGTGTGTGTGTGTGTGTGTGTGATGCAAGCCTGCCAGGCTCTGCTGTAATTGAGGCTGAATGGACATCGGGGCTAAAAGGTGCAGCAACACTGCAAGCTGTGATGTATAAAACACACACACTTGGTCTTTCTCTAGTCGAGGGGACACTCATTGACATAATGCATCCCCTGGCCCGTTACCCTGATCTTAACCATCACAGCTAAATGAGCCCGACCTAAATCTGGTTCTAACCTGAGCCCTAAAACCGGGTCTGAACCTCTGAAGGTTCGGGGACCAGACAACATGTCCTCATAACGAATAGCTTCAAGCCAAGATTTGTCTGCACAACCAAAGTAAGACTTGTTCACACACACACTCGCATAGCCTGCAGCAGCTTTGCCTCTGGCGCTCCTCTCTGATCGGAGGAGATTGTGCAACATTTAGCGTGTCACCTCCTCCTCTCACTTCCTCCCCCACTACTCCTTTCTTCTCCTCCTCCTGATCCATGTCCTCCCTTTTTCTGTTATCTTCTCCTGCTCTTCTTTCGTTGTCCTTTTGGTCTCATTCTTTCATCTACTCTCCTCATCTTCTACTCATCTTTCTTTCCTCCTCTCCCTCTTAAAACGCCATCTCTTTGTCCTCTCCTCCTCCTCACCACCCTCTACTTCTTCTTTCCTGTCTTTTCCTTTTTTCTTTCATACTCTGCCCTCTCTATTCTTTTCATCTTCTTCATCTTATCTTCATTTCTCTTCCTCTTCTTTTTTTTAATCTCTTTATGCTTTGTCATTGCATCTTTTCTATTGTCTTTATTTCCCTCCCTCTCTTTTCTCTTAACTCTGGCCTCCTACTTTGTTTTTTCTATCATCTCTTCTTCTGGTGTCCTTACATTTTTCCTTCTCTCTTCTCCCTTTCTTCACTTTCTTTTCTTCTACTCTTCTCCTTTTAGCACTTCCATCTTCTCATCTTGTGTCTTTTATGATTTTCTCTTCTTATTATTTTACCCTTTCACAGCCTCCTCTTCTCCTTTTCCTTTTCTGCCAGTCTTTTCTCCTCTCCACTATCGTCTTGCTTTCTCTTCATCTGTTTTCATCAGTGTCCAGATTTGACATGTTCAGTTTCACTCACATTAAGTCGACATTAGTCTCAGTGATTATTCTTCTTAGTTAAAGCCTAGTGATGTTTCTGTGAATCATGTCAACAAGGTTTTCCACCTCCCCTCTGATCATCTGTGTCTTACTGGCGCTGACTCTCCTCTGTGGAGTCACAGTTTCTTCCTCAGGACCTTCAGATGTCTCTCCTCTGAGCTGATCTCTGTTAGACTTTCCTGTTATCTCTTCCTCTGGGGGCTCTGACTGATCCCGCGCTCCTTCTCTCTTCCTCCACTTGTCCTCCTCCCCTGCTCTTGCTGTATGTGCTCCATTTTTATGCTTTTCTCATGCTGCAGCTGCGGTTGTCATTTCATTAACCAAAAGCAATTCGAGAACTTTTGGGGCCCAAACAGTAGAAACCCTCGACCACTCCAACTCAGCTTTGACTGCTGGTGAACATCAAGTAGCAAAGCTTTCTTTAACTCCATGTGATACTTCTGGGTCTCTGTGTTGATCACTCAGCTCTCTGTTCTGTTTATTTGTGGACAAGCAGTGGCTGGACATTAAACCTGAGTACTTTTATTTATATCAACCAAGATGCTTCTGTAGCAGTGAGAGCCAATAATAATAAGTAGTGACTGATAAATACCACCTGCTGATCCACGACCTGACCCTGGACAAGTGGTTGATGATAAATTATTTGTCATTTCTATATAAAAAGTAAATCAATAACAGAAATAATCATGAGTTGCAACCCTAAACATTTGAAAGCATTGAGTTATTTTGTTAAAAGTATTGTGGCTAAACAACAAGGTGACACATACAGTATATCTCATTGCTGCTAAAGATTCAAGCATCAGGAAACAGGCCATGATGGGAGGGTGTGGTAAGGAGCGGTGTATGGTGTCAGTTTGTTTTGAGTCTCATGAGGCCCTCTAGGCTGAAAAGAAATCAGGCAGACAAACTTTAAAGACGTGTCTGGAGCCTTCTCTTGTACTGTATGTCTGTCCTGAGTCTCATAGACACAGTGGTGTGTGCCATCAGTGAAGATGAGTCAGGCATTAACATTTCTTTCCTCTCTTTGATGTGAGTCATCCTCACTCACTTTGAGTCCAACAGGAACACAGAGAAAGATCAAGTGAGACATATTGAGAACTCTGTCAAGCGCAAAAACCTCATTACACCAACTTTGGTCACTTTGTAAGGCTTTAACTTCAGTTTAAGAAAAAGATTGTTCCTTGAAGTCAAACATGTCTGACAGTTGTGCTGAATGCAGTCTGACCACAGAGAGAGAGTTTAACAGTTTGTTAACAATTATTCATATGACCTTATCCTTCAGATTTGGTTATTTTAAAGCTGTAGGTACTAAACAGGACATGTTACACAAACTACATAATGGAGACACTTGTCTAATTACCTCAAACAAACCTCACACTTCTAGTTACTTACAATAACAGGCATCCTATACTCTTATACAAGTATACAGACGATGACAGATATGAGGAAACACCTGAATAACTGAGTGGTCTCCTCCAGGAAGTGGAGGACACGAGGAGTCACTGATTGCTGACAGATATGAGGAAACACCTGAATAATTGAGTGGTCTCCTCCAGGAAGACCGAGCCCGTGTCCACAGGACACGAGGAGTCACTGATTGGTCTGATGGGGATGACCATGATGGTAATTAGATGCTGTGGCCTTCACAGTCACCAGATGTCAACCCAGTTGAACAACTAGAGGAGATGTTGGAGTTAGGGTGTTTTCACACCTGAAGTTTGTCTGTACTAGTCTGAATCAGTGGACCAGTTCGTAAACTTGGTCCAGTTTCTTCTTGGTTCAGTTTCCTTTCACACAGATAAAAATCCAAGCAAGCTAGAATAATGTGAACAATCCCTTCACTCATTGGTTAAAGGAGTCTGGGGCAGGAATGAGAAAGTAAACACAGGAAGAAGTTCCATGTTGTCTACTGATGATTAGCCCTTTGAAACATGGAGAAACCGCATAATCTGCATTTGCTCATAACTGCTGTAATTATTTGGGCAATAAGTCAAGTAAAACTACGCCAACCAATGTCAAATATCATCTGTCCCACATCTGTATCTGCAATAAGCTAATATCAGCTGAGTAAAGGTGACACTTTGGCGGCTGCTCAGCTGTAATTAGTTTTCAGTAGATTATTAGTGTATCAGGGTCAAAACTGCTTAAAAAGTGGAGCTGAGTTTTAACTTTTAATACAAATAGAATTCATGATTTTTTTGATTTCTTGTTTTTGAAAGACTTGAACAAATGTTATAATCCTTATGTTTAACACTTTTATTTTCAACCAACTATAGCTAGCTGCTCAGTGCTTTAGTATTTATAAAGAAATGTGATGTAGTTTAAAGTTAGAAAAGTTTCCTGACTTATACACAAGACTACAACAAACTTGTTGACCTGGAGGGCGTCCTCCCAGCTGCTTGCCGACCTCTGCTTTAGTGTGTCTGCAAGAGGGTGGCGATGATGCTGCTGCGTGGGTAGCAGTTGTAGATAAGAGGTGATGCGTTGTCATGGAAACGAGATGGGAGGCAGATTGAAGATGACAGAAAGTGTGATGAGAGAACAGGGTTCACTTCCTCCTGGGACGCACTGTGCCGTCTGCATGTGTGTGTGCATGCACGCTACAGGCTGCTGAGCCTCTACAGATGCTCTCATTAGTCAAACAGACCATCCGCTGTGTGAGCCTCATCAACCTGCACACTTCATCACAATTAACCCGACACGCACCATCTCCCTTAACTCAACTGGAAAATATCCTTAACACAGACTTTTACATCTTAACTCCACTAAAACCCTTAACTCCACTTTCCCCTTTCTGTTTCAGCTGCTACAAACCCCTTAGCCCCTCACCGGAGCCAAGCCCAAAAATAATATGCGCCAAACATTTGTTCTTCAGCCCTGTTGATTGCACTCATCACCCTGTTAACTCCTGTAATTTTACCACCAAACAGTCACAGTGTGCATGTGAGATACTGAGACAAGTTACAAAGGCACAAACCTGGTAGAAATGTGTTTGTCTCTAGAAGAGAGAACATCAGGCCTGTGGTCAAAAAGTTTGTCTGGAAAAGACCAGATCTGTGTCAAAGTTGTTGATAATGACTCTAAAAATGTACTTTCTGCATTGTTTAGAAGAGTAAATGGAATCAGGCCTGTCTCTGCCTCACTTTGAGCCACAGGTTTCAACAGTTCTTAACCTTCACAACAGCTTTGCAGCTCTATAGTTAGGCTAGCAGTGAACCCCAGCTTGGCATCCGCTGCCAGCGTAACAAAGTGCTTTGGTCGAGCAAATTTCAACAGCCCTACTTGGTGCAAGTCAGATAAAGTGGTGGCTTTGGAAGATTGGACCAAAGTGGCAGAATGTGTGTGTGCTACTGTGTGTCTGTGTGTTATCATGTGTTGTTGTGTTGGACGAGTGTCTGAAAAGCTCGGTGTTTATCCACACAATGGAGCAAATCTGAGCCTTTGATCATCAGGCCAAGTCGCCAGATCTGCAGGAAAGAGCATGTGTGTGGTGTACAGCTGATCACAAATGCATTAAAGTTTGTCCCAGAAAGAGAGTAGTTCTATTCAGTCTCTGTCTGTGTATGTGTGTGTTGTGTATTTGTGTGAGTGCACATATTCACACCTCAGTTGTGTGCATTCATGCATGCAGTGGATCAGTGTGCATGTACTCTGGACTAGTAGAAAATGTATTGGTGACAATTTGGGCCTGTTCCTTTCAAACTGGCGAGTCACTTTGGCTTCAGGGGCCAGAGCGAGGGCTGCAGCCTCCTCTGTCGACTCAGTGACTGTTGACAGACAGCACTATGTATGCTGTGCTTATTAATCGAGGTTAAAGCATCCATGTAGTTAAGACAACATGAAAGTGCTGCCTGTTGTCTGCACATAAAAAAAGCAGTACATGATGCCGATTTAGCTCTTCACCAACAGAACTGTGAGTTTGTCACAAAGTGAGCTTTGGAAGACAGTACACATTATTTTCTGCAGCACACAGTCTCAGTGTTCAGTGCGGAGTCACAGTTGGATTTTCATGCAGCAGCAGTCGATGAAAAAATAACGTATTAATCTGTTAAACTTTCATACACATCATATTAATATTTGAAGCTCATCAGCTTAATAGTGATGATTCGGCACCTATGAAGCCCTGAAGCCAGACCGGCCCCTACAGGGCTCTGGAAGGAATATACTGTAATACTCTGACTGATCTGAAACAGACTTCACCAAAACTGTTGGTACCAGAAAAGGTTTTAAGTAGGAAATAAATTAAAAAAAACAAAATCCTAGCGATCTTACAAACGGAATATTTTGTCATTTTGCAACAGCACTCCATTTCCCACAAAAGATCTTTTGCTTATATCAAGATAATTTGTGCTATATGAAAGCAAGCCATAGCCTTCATATTTTAATTCAATCAGTAACTTAAAATATAATGAATGAATAATATTTGGAAGGTTTGAAAGTATGTTTCTGCTAGTTTAACTCATTCCCGTCAGCCAACAGGAGGTCAGTGGAAACGTTCAGGGGGGACTCTAGTGCATTCACACCACATCATTTCAGAAAGATGAATCTTCAAAGTCAAATATTTCTGTGCCCTAAATTCAGGGTATTTAAATTTTGACACCAGGTTTTCAGTTGTGATTAAATTTCAGAATTTGACATTCAAATTACTACGCTATTGCTTTGCCTCCATGCAGCTGCAGTCACATATCAGAGGAATTAGATCTGACCCGTTCACACACACAGATATGCCCAAACAGGCAACAGCAGAAAAGCACACACGGCAGATTAATCAGAGCACACACACACACTCTGATATTAAACTGCAGCTTTGTGCCTTTGTTGATTATTCTCTGCCACTCCATGTGATGGTGAGTGATAACAGATTTACACACACTGAAACACAACACTGAGTCATGGAGAGGAAATCCCATCACGGGTCTAAAGCTCAAACATCAGACACTTGCACTTCGTCAGAGCTGCTGAGGGTTTTTTCACAGCGAGAGCCACACTGACACTACACACACACACACACACACTCCGCTGTGTTTTCATTTCTTGTGGGGACTTTACATTGACATACATTCAGTTCCTGTAGACTTATCCTAACCTTAACCATAACCACTTCTTGCCTAACCCTAATACTTAATCTAACCTGAACCTTAAACCATGTTGCCACCCTAAAATTAAATGATTTCCTTGTGGGGACCAAAGGCTGGTTCCCACAAGGATGGCTGAGTCCCCACAATGTGAGTGTGTTAACCCGTTTCAGTCCCCATAATGTAAGTAATACAAAGTAATACACTTAAGAAGACACAAAGAAGTACAGTAAAAACACACCCAGATGTGCAGCCAGTGCTCCCCTGACAGACCTCAGAGGTGACGGAGACACAGCAGCGACTTCCTTCACCGGCTGAGGAGCAAACATTAATATTCAAAATTCAACATTAATATTTGAAAAGACATGAACAATATAAGACACAGGTGATTAGCACGCACTCATCCTGCACATGCTGAATGCACAGATGCAGATGTGCCCACACGGTTTTAGAACCAAGCAGGCACCACTCTCCCATCGCTGTCAGAGTTGCTCCATCAATAATCAATGAAGCTCCGCATTAAATTTTCACCGCTTTATTTATTAATGGCTGACAAACGTCCTCAGATATTCATAATTCAGACGACAGCCTCTGCTTTTCACATCACCCTGGATTCTTCTGCTTCAGCCGCGGTGATGCTCACACACAAATCCAAGAATCTACCACAGATACATTCAAGGTCTCTGAAACATCCCACAGCCTGCTGGCCCGACCACCGGCAGCAGCTCTCCAAAACCTCCCCCAAGACCTCAACAGAACCTCACTGAGAGTCATCTCCCAAACCTCAGCAACCTCTTTCCAAACCTATCCAAGACCCATCCAGGTCCCCCCAGTGCCCTTATCACCACTGGTACTAGTCAAGGTTTTTCTCTCTCTTGCCCTGGTCTCTTCTGGAGTGGATCACTTTGGCTTGGTCTAGACTAGTCTGTGACGGTCCATTCTGGTTTTGGACAGGCGTCTCATGTATAGGGCCTTTGGTCTAATGTG
The DNA here is from genome assembly GCF_001952655.1 of Monopterus albus. Lineage (NCBI taxonomy): Eukaryota > Metazoa > Chordata > Actinopteri > Synbranchiformes > Synbranchidae > Monopterus > Monopterus albus. The sequence goes on from NW_018128069.1 coordinate 961,691, forward strand.
GTCCGATCTGTTCATACTAGGCCTCATCTGGTCTGGGCTGGTCTAGCCAGGGCTTATCTGATTTAGCCTTGTTGTGGTCTTGTTCCCACCTGTTTGGGTCTGGCTAGTCTGGTCTGCCCTGGCCCTGGCCCGGTCTAACTCGGTCTGGTCTCTTCATCCTCTCCCCTTCTCTCTATTTTCTCTCTCTCTCTATGGATTGACACTCTGAGTTACTCCATTTTTTCTTTTCTTCTTCATGCCTTTTAACCCTCCTTTCATGTTTCCTTCCTCTCTTGTTGTCTTTTCATCATCTGGTGTAACTCTTGCAGAACCAGTCTGACCCTCCCTCGCACATCAAATGTATTTCTCTCATTGCTGAAACTCTCTTCTTATTATTTTTTGCCTCTGTACAACCAAGCTCCACCCGTCTGCTCCTCCAAGCAGATTAACACAAATGCTATGAATTATTGGAAAATCCTGTTCGACCCATCCTGTTGCCCCACTTCCCATGATGCCTGGTTCCATCTAGCCAATCAGGAGAGGAGATCAGACAGAGGAAATCAATTGACTGACTTTTCTGTGTTTGATTTTGTGTCTCCACACCCTTTTTGTCAGTTATTTTCTTCTTTTCTTTGTCCATTTCCCTTGACATGCTTCCCCTCCACTCCTTCTCCTCTTCACCCCCCCTCTCTGTGTCAGTAGAAATCAATCCTGTGGATCTACTGTCTGTCTGTATGAGCTGAACTCAGGGGCTGTTGAGGCTCCAGAACGCACCACCCTGGGCCCCTGCAGGTCTCTGTATGTCGCTGTGAAGTCTCATATAATCCCTTTTTAATAAGTCTCATCACAGCAGCTGGACTTCACTGTTCCCACATTCTCACATTCAGATGGCAACATGCAAGCAAAAATTAGGAACAATAATTAAGATTAATACTTATTATACTGTTGCAGTTTGTCAGAACACAACAGAACTTTTTTCAGATGCACCTTTTGTGTAGTTTTTGTTTCTCATTGCTTGTAATTGCTTGAATTTGCAGTTTCAGTTATACTTTACAGCCTGCCCCTGTGTTTTTTTTTTTTTTGTTCTGCTTGGATTATTGGAGGTGTTGGAGCTGAGAAAAGCCTGCGCATCCTCTGATTCTACAATATTTTGTTTGTTATTTAAAAGTAATATTGTTTGCATATTGTTCAAGACAGGACAGGACAAACAACAGGGACAAAGGATTAACGAGATTGAAATGTCAGGCTCTGTCTGAGCAACAGTTCAAAACCCAGAGATTCAGTTTACAGTTGTATAAGAGAGTGAAACAGTCTGGTCAGATAGAGCCCCTTTATTCTCACTCTCTATCAAAATAATTTCAGTCAGTCGATTCACTGTTTCAGCACCAAAGGGAAACAAAGTCATATGCTTTCAGAATCAGACTCATGAGTTAAGACAAATTCCTTCAAACAGGATCTGATTGTTGGGGAACTCTGGAAAAATGATGGAGAAATCCAATAGAACTGTGTTGGTTCGTGTTATTTCACACTGCCAGTTCCGTTCTTAAACCGCTTCGTTAAAGTCAACATCTTTTTCAAAAACTAAATTCTTCTCTCACAAATGTCAACACAGTCATAGTAATACTACCGCACCACTTTGTGTGTGTGTGTGTTGCATCCCTACAAACAGGCAGATTTATGCATTGATTTTTTTCATTTTCCTGTCATTTATTATTCTCATCATTATCTGTGTTGTTATCATGGCTTTAAACTCCTCTCTCTCACTCCCCTCCATCGTTTTTCTTCTCTCTCTTTCATCCCTCTCTCTCTCATCATTAGCAGTGAAAAATGGGGCTTAATTAACTATGTGCCTGCAGGACTGTGGTTTTCTCTATATGTGTGTGTGTGCAGAGGTAAAGTAGGCCAGTCTATAAGGTGGTTAATTGGGATGCAGCAGGCCTCTGTCCACCAGCTCCCAGGGACCAGATGGAGACCCAGGTTCACAAACAGAGGAGGGTTTGTCTGGCAATATTTTGACTTTCACCTCAACTTGTCAACATAACGGGTTCATTCCTCCTCCGTTCATCCATCAATCATCACTTATCTATTCCTTGTTTTTCTTTGTGACTTTGATGTTTTGACTTCACTTCTTCTTCCCTGCTGAGAGAGGGAATGTGCTGAACCACACGTTGGTTTTTATTTTCCATTTTCACCAGTGTTGTACCTGGTCATACTCCAGGATGGATGTGTACAGTGCACAGGCTTCTGTAAATACTTTGGTTGGGAGATAAGACATTCTACACATGGGCACAAACATCTGACAGCAAGAACAAGAGCCCCTTTGTTTTGTTTGGCTAAACAACAAAAAGAGTGTGTGTGTGACAACTTACTGTAACACAAAGATGCTTACAGTCCATACTTAATGTTGAGGGCTTTATGAAACTTTCCTGATCTCTGCCAAGGAACAAGGCCATCACCTCAGCCAAACCTGTTAAACAGGTCAACACACAAAAACAGAACCTGGGCCAAGAGCACAAACCTCTACCACTGATCACTTCAGGTGAAACAGGGGGGGTTTTCTGCATGGAAAAACTTTCAAAGCAGGACTGGAGGACTGTGACAGATGCATGAAACCAACATACAACAATGTGGCAGCCTGTGATGTATACAGTTAAAAATATTATTTTGTGTGTGTGTGTAAAAACGTACCAATCTTTGAAGCAGCATAAAATAAGGAAGCAGCCATTTTGTTCTGTTATTTTGTTTTGAAGTCGCTGTGTGTGACACTTAGATACCTATATGTGTCAGGTGATTTTATAACAGAAGCTTCTCACACATGTAAAATCTGAAGGCTCTTTGGCTTATTTACTTCATTGTCCATTGACACATCTCCTTTTGATTACATTCATAAAATATACAGTTTCATTAACCAAAACACCACTTTGTAAGGTAACTCGGTCCACCCTGAGGGTGTTATTCAAAAGGTTAAGGGCACAGGCTTGACCTCTGATTGCACCCAGGAAATCCCTGATATCACTTCACTGATAAGGTGCAGTTCATTGTGAGTGAAAATTGAATCTAACCAATGATACAAAATTAACCCAAAACACAATGGACAGTTGGAAAGGAAAATAAAACTGAACTAATTTGGAAATTTGTTTCAGAATCACATCTGCAAATAAAAAAATACACGAGTCAGAAACTGTGAAAAGAAAGGAATAAGCTAGAGACTTGGTAAAATGTTCTAACATAATTTTACACTCATTTCATGTTAGACTGAGATGTGAAAGAACCAAGAGACATGAGGTCATGCTTGATAAGACAAACACGTCCCTGTGTGGACATGGCTGCACAGCGTTCAGGTTTTCAGCTCTGCGTCACCCTCAACCCCTTTTCCTGGCTTCAGTCCCAAGCTGGATGTTCCTCTGCATTTTTATATGCATGCATGCATGTGTTCAGTGAGCTGTGGCCCGAGCTCAGTGGCTCACACTGGGGATCAGTTCAATGTTCAGGCTGCGATGTACATCTCCTGTACTGAGGCGGCCGAGCGGAAGGATGGACTATGCTCTGCTGTTCAGTGAATCAGGGAGAGGAATTATGACACCTCGGCACAGCAGATAAAGTGACCTAAAACAGGTTAGGTGGCAGCTACAAACAACAGTCTGATGATTTGGATTTTCTCAGGTTGTCCTGAGGGTGGTTATGATGGGGTCATTATAACTGAAACAGTTCATCCTCATTAGGTCATACATTCTGATAAGACAACCCTCCTCCAACAAAAGATAAGAAACAGACCCTGAGATGCTACTGGTTCAACAATAAGCTGGAAGATACTAGATAAAGACTTTGGTTTCCAGTTCCCTCCGGACCTTTGAGTAATCATACCGCGGGTAGCACCCAAAGGAATAACAGAAGCACCTATTAAACATCCTGCTGGCAGCAGCCAAAAAAGCAGTAACATTGAACTGTGTAAGTAGGAGCCTCCATCCCATGATGGCAAGTATTATAATTGAAGGAATTCACACAATGGAAAAAGCTGATTTTCTGTTAAGGTTACAGAATGTACAGGCCACAGAGACAGAGAAGGGATTGCTGGGTGGTACCGCAATCACTGAACAGGTCTGGTATTATTTTTACTCGGGTTGTGTTTATTCAGGTAGAGTTTTCATATGTCTATATAGTATGTGTACTCTGCTGAGGGTGATGTGCAACAACTGTATGATCAACAGATCCTTAGTAAGAAATGATGCCTGTATAAACAGATCCTGGGTCTCATTTATAAAACTGTGCGTAGGATCCCTACTAAAACTGTACGTGCGCCCAGAATTGTGTAGGCCAAAAAATATTCAGACTTATGAAACCGTGCGTACGCGCACCTCTAAGTAATGTTCCCCTTATAGATCACACCTCACCAAGAACTGTGCGCACGTGAATCAGCCCATAGCCACGTACACGTCACTTCTATCCATAAATAGTCAATGCGAAGCACCTCCCGGATGCCGACCCGAATGTTAACGAGTTTGGTTCGCGATTGTAGTGTTGTTAACGGTGAATCAAGTGAGGAAAGGATAAAGAAACGTAACTACTCAGACACTGAGATGGAGACACTTGTAGGGGAAGCGGAGGCCCGGAAAATGACGTTATTTGGTGGCCACAGCTGCGGGGTCGCTGGTGCGAGTGGCTGCCGGAACTTAAGGACAAGTGGTCCGATCTAAAGGTACGCTACATCTTTCTACTCGTTTACCAGTATGTATTTAAATTGTGTTGTTTGAGTATTGGAGGATGTTTTACTTTGATGTGCTCGTTTCCCTCATGTTTTATACAGCATTATAATTAGGACCGCTAACGAGGATCTAGAGCCTTATGGCTGTATTTCCAGACCTTGACATTTGATGATCCTGTATGTGCACAGTACTTCAGGAAAACCTATTTACACTTTTGTTCTTTAGTTCTGTAATGGCAAGGTATTTGATGCTAGTCCCCGGAGTGGACAATGTGATGGAGACGGCGCCGATTAAATAGACTCAATTCTGGCTTAAGATTTGAGTTGGATTTTAGAAGACAGGGTTTATGAAACACTCACTACGAGCGCGAATGGCACTGCTGGATTTAATATTCATAATAACGTGGATCCTAAAGTATGATATGGAGTTAAATTAAAAACATGTGAGGCATCAATACTTGTAGTCTTTCCTCTCACTATGGGTCAGAGTTTACATAGAGGCGCGCACATTCTCCCGTGCGTGAGAGGTGACTTGCACCACTTTCAGGCCTTGTTTTGTGAGTACCCCATGTCTAGAGACCCCTGTCCTGCAGAGACCTATGGAGGGAGGGAGAGGGGCAGGGGAGCAGAAATGACCTGGGCTGATATGTGAAATGCATGTTGGCAAGGTATGCACACAATAAACAGCAAGTTGCCAAGAAAAATGCTTCCATCCAAACATAACTCAACTATTCAAATAGTTTATCAGTCACACTCTTGTTGTCTCAGCCTCCTGGAGTAGTCAGAATGATTATCTCTGGCATTTTTCAGATGCTGTGACAGCAGTAATTCACAGTTAATTGACTGATGAGCTGGGTCCCATTTCTTTCTGCAGTTAAGACACCAAAAAATCCCTTTGATTTGTTTTCACTTGTCAGCAAAAACGCGTGTCACAAGCCATCAGAAGATGGGTGTCTGCAGCACTGCGCTCCCCCATGTTTCAGTTTCCATATGTTGCTTCTCCAGCAGCCACATTTATAACATGGTTTAGTCTGTTTCTTGTGAGTTTGCTAAGCATCAGATTCTTTGTGGCTGTAATGAATATCATAACCTTTTGTTGCTTCTCACCTTCTCCGTCATCACCTATTTTATATGTCACCACAGCTGGTCTCACAGCACAGCTGCAGTCGTTACCCTGCGTTTTTGCTTAATTTATCTGAAGAAGTGATAGTTACAAAATGATTTTCTCTCCAGCAGCTTAGTATTGACTGCTGGTAAACCCAGAACCCTAGTTAACAGCTGTGGCCATTTTTCATACTTTACAAGACAGAAACAAAGTACATAAATGAGGACAGCTAGATCTTGATATTAACTGCGTTAAAAGAGTGTAGGTGATCACGGGGAGCAAGGGGGAGCAGAGCAAAGGTTCACTTTTCTCCTGTCTTATGGTTTTGTTGTGTGTATTTGAAGTCAGAAGCAAATGCAGTGCATCATCAAACAAAATGCAACAAAATATTGCAAATGCATTTTTCTGTTGTTTACCTCTTCTGCACATAATCCACCAACTCTGGAGGTTACCAGTGCCATAATATCCCTCAGGAAAGTGCTATTAGTCACATCTTGCTGGGACAGCAGTTAAAAATCCATCTCATTGTAGCAATAAATCAGATTGATGTCATGGCGCAGAAAACACAGTTATGCTCGGAAAAGTTGTGCAAGACAACTTGCACACACAATGCCTTGCAACTGCAACACAGGCTGCAGCACGCTCTCCATTCATGAAGGTCTGCTGCTGTGAGCACTTAGAATAAATGTCTAATGCTCAAATATTATATGGCTCCCACTTTTTAAAAGTCATTTCCTAATAAAGACATTTGGGTATGTTCAGGTCATGTAGGTTAGAGGACTTCACATTCAACATTCATTAAGAGGAGCTGGTGCATCTCTACCAAGGCCACATACTGTCTCTTAACACAGCATTAGTTAAATGTCATTATTCTGGTGTCGGTGACCTTTCATCAGCCTGGAGGGATGAAGGAGCCAATAGCTCCTGCATGTGTTTCCTTGCACAGATGCTGAATTTTGATTGTTTGGGTTGACATGTGTGCTGACTGCCTTGCACAGATGCTGAATTTTGATTGTTTTTGCCTGGGTTGACATGTGTGCTGACTGCTGGCACGGCGTCTCATTGTGTTGATGTTTATAGGACAGATTTTCATTTCACCCTTATACGCAGCCCGCAGCACAACTTATGTAAAACTACAGACAGGAATGGATGTGATTATTCTGGATGTTGTGAGCTGACCCAAGACTGAAGACCAGAGAAGTAGAAGAAGACAGATGAGCAGTCAACCCTAAGCTTTGTCTTTTAGCAGAGTAACTTCATGCCTGACATGCTACATATTGTTAGTTTCAAAAATAAGTTTGATTTTGAGTCAGGCTTAGGCAGTTAATTCCTGTTTAATGCATAAATTTGTGTTTGCCTGTTTTTTATTCAGGCCACATATCTACAGTATATATGAATGGGTAGAGGAGGGTCACTATTATTGTCTTACTCTGCCCTTGGAACTGCAGCTCCCATAATTCTCCGTGGGGTGTAAACAGGAACTATAATGTCATTGTGGATTCAGCTGAGGATGCAACTTGAGCCACATGTTAAAAGTTAAACATTTCTGTTTCAAATGAATCCATGGCAGTACAAACAATAAACACAGGATTACTGTATACTGAAGAAAACCTAAAAATGTGACAATTCATAGGCAGTTTCTGAGTTTTAAAAATGTTTCTTGGACATTTAATTGTGAGGGGCAGAATAATGATATCCTCACAGAGTATAACTCACACCGAGACAAAAAAATGTGTATCATGTTCACATTCGACTGAGTTATGATTATGAAGGAGTGATTGTGATTTTTTTTTAATGCGAACTGTATCAATTGGTTCACATTCGACTGAGTTATGATTATGGAGTGATTGTGATTTTTTTTTAATGTGAACTGTATCAATTAGTGGCAAAGGGTTAAAGACAGTTTCTTTTACTATTTTACTTCTCCTCACTTCCTTTTCTTGCTGCTGTTTTATTAGATCGCTCTTCTGTTTTTCCATTTTGGTTTTGCTTTTACTCCATTGTTCCTGTCTCCTCCTCCTTCCGTTCTTCTTCTCTAACGCTCCTTCACTCCTCTTCTTCCTTCCCTGCCCTGCTCAGTGTTGACAGACCTTTAGAGGCAATAGAAACAGCAACAGATAGTGTTTTGTTTCCACCTCTTCTCCTTATCCCTCTCTCTTCTGTCTTTTCCCTAAAGTGACATTCCCTGATTTGTTCTGGCTGTTGTCTCCTTCACTGTCATGACACAAAACAACAGCAAGCGCCGAAGCACCTTCAAACCAAACAAATCCCTCCTAAGAACCAGATGACATGAAGAAAACCAAACGTGTGCGTGTATTTTTGCCTGGGTGCATGGGAGCTCCTTCTGCATTGATGTTGTTGTGTGATCTTCTGAAAGTTTTGTTGTTTTATTTTGGAGAAGCCACTGGTTTTCCTCTCCTCATTCCTGTCACTCCTTCATGTCCCAAGCAGCAAGATGGAGATGAAAGCTGAGAAAACACATTGGCTGTTGTACAGAAATGTTGTAGTGTCTCCTTTGGCTGAGAGCAGCTCAGCTTTCATGCCACAGTCTAAACAAGTGGAGCTAGCTTAGCTAACAAGCTAAGACAAACAACAGCAAGCAGTGCAAGCTAATAAAGTGAACCTACAACTAAAACAACACGAGACATTACCAGATTTCGTAAAGCTCCCTAAAAATAAGACATTCGTAACATTGCTCACAACGCTGGCTCAGAATGACAAACCTGATGTTACTGCTAACATCATGAATGAATTAAAACACAATAGGTCCCTGGGCACAGACATGCAAATGTGTAATGTATTTATTAGTTACAGCAAACAAAGAAGCCATTTATAATGAAGTCACTTTTGTAATAACAGTCCCCTCTCTTCCAGGTGACGAGTGGTACCTGTGCAGACTGACTCTGAGCATGCCCAGTCAGGCCAACCTGCAGTGGGCCATGTTTCCCTCACCTTACCTGGCCGCTGTGGGTCCTGACGCTACACCTGGCTCTGTCGTGTACCGTCTGTTGGCACGGCAGCGAGATGGGACTCAGGGGTCAACACAGTTCCTCCTGCTGGATGGTGAGTAGTATTATATGTTTAATTGTCTATACATTTTATGTACAAAAACCATAAAAAATCACCACTATGTGGACAAAAGTATGTACACATGATGGGAAAAAGAGGACTGATTTGATGATGTAATGACTTCTTGTTCATTTAAAATAAAGAAAAGAATGAAAATGCCTGAAAAGAAGTTGCAGAATCCATAACCAGTGATCTGGTATTTGCAGCATATGTAAAAAATATGCCAAGGCCAAACCTTCTTCTTGTTCCAGGCATATTTCCTAAAGCCTGTCATGTGTTTGTTCCTGCTCTTTATCTCCTGCCTGTATCTGCAATTAGGTCCACTGCAGCTCCACCAGACACTCTGTGTCAAACCTGTTTTTGTTCAAAGGAGCGATTTATAAATAAAATCTGACTTGTTGAGTTTCAATTACCGTCAAGTTGGAGAAGGAGAGAAAAACGCACATAAATGGAGCTGCACTGTTAATCGCTCCCTGGGGCAATGAAAGCTCTCAGATTTGGAAATAATAGAAAAGTCTCTGGAGAGGCAGCGAGTCGGGGGTTGGGTGGCTGGGTGCCGATGGCTGTAGATTTTATGTACTTTTTAAAGGAATAGGAGATCTGTATATTTTGAGAGCTAATTTCTAATGGTTTTATACTAAGAGGCTCTGACTTCCCTTTGGTGCACTGTGACTACATGTGTAGAGAAGAATAATCCAATAATTCACATTAAAATGGTTTTTCATATCATGCCAATATGGAAATATATTCATACAATGCGTGAAGCCAGTTAGTGCCATTAATATGATTTTACTTAGTTTAATGACCTTAAACTTACAATTGTTTTATAAAAATTATTTCAATAGTTAAAATTGTTTTGTTTTGTTATATTAATTCATATTTATTACTAAAGGAAGAACACATTTCTCTTCATTTTGAAAAAAGAATACAAATTAATGAAAAATAAATTGTATAAAGTCTTTATAGCCATTGTGTCGACTGCTGCAATTAGATGTAATATATGCAGTTCCCGCTGACAACACTGGCAGATTTGTAGTCATTTTAGAAATAGTGGGTCTTTGATTTCACACATAAATAAACAGAAGCTGTCTTGATTACTGAAATGTTGTAACCATAGATGCATTCACATAGAAGCCTCATTAGGTTTGTGATATGTGTCTCTTTGTCACCATATTACAGCGGGGTTTTAGCTTGTGATGCAGTGCCAAAATTCATACTACTGAGAAATCTCAGCAGCCTATACGTACGTCAATTCTGGCCACTTACAGTTCTACCTCGGCAACTCCGAGGTCATTTAACTAACCCGGCTAACTACTAGCATTCCCTTTGCTTGTCAAACTCATGAGCTGTTTACAGTAAGTAAACTTTCTATGTAAGGTATTGTTTAATTAACGCATTTCTAAATTGTGTTTCCTCAAATAGTAGAGAACAACCAAAATGTGTCAGTGGAGATTCACAGTCGTTCAGGTTATTCTTCAGCATATTGAACTTTAATGTTAGTTTTCAGTTTAATGAAAACAGTCTGTTTTAGGATCCTACCTGCTGAAGGAAACAGGAGCTCTTTCAGATGAACTGGTGTGAGAAAAATCTCTCCACAAATAAACCAAGCAGGAAGACATGATTGAGTCGGATGCAGCTGCTGCTGGTTGAAACCCTCTGGTCAACAGCTGGGGATTCCACTCTTCCTTTATTCCTCTTTTCCATTCTTCTCTCTTCCATCTATCCTTCCATTCTCAGTTTCTATCCTTACTGTCCTCAGCTCACCTCTTCCGTCTTTCCCTTGTTTGCTCTAAACCCATCATGCTCTCCATTTCTCTTCTTGCTCCATCTTTCCTTCCCTTCCATCCTTTCTCAACTTAGCCTATCTCTTCCTCTTTCTTTGCTTCTGTTCTTTCCTTTATCTCTTCCTCCTCTCTGGACAGTTGAAGGACTAACTTGCACTTCCATACTAATTTTCCATGACATGGGGCTCCTTTTACATAGCCACATTTTTCAAAATTTAACATTCATAACAGAACATCATATTAACCATGAAAACACTATGGTTAAGGTCGTAGGTTGCAGTGGAAACTCGGAGCCAAACCAGCTGCAGTTGGAGCTAAAAAGTGATCTTTGTTTTGTTGTCTTTTGCTTTCTTTATATGCATACTTCTCAAACACATTTCAACAGTCAAATGCTTATTTCTAATAGCTACAACTTCAGAAGACACTCAGCAACATTTTTCTTTGTTGTGAAAAAAGCAAAGAAAAAGACGTCAGTACTTGTTTTGGAACATCTGACATGTAAATACTTTTAGACTCATGAAAAATCCACTGTAGTTAATGTAACAGAGACTAGTTAGCTGTGGGTTCAGGACTTCAGCTCCATATGTTGTGAGATGGAAGTGACCACAGTCTCCATAATTCAATTGAAGTACAAGTATTTCCCTCAGTCTCGCTCTCCACTCTTGTTGTCCAGGAGGGGAGGAGTGCTTTGAGGTGGATCGTCGCTCTGGTGAGATCAGGACTACAGGACGACCCCTGACCCCCAGTAAGGAGTACCTGCTGCGTGTGCAGGTGATGGACGGACAAGGGCGTAAAGGCCCATCAGCCACAGTGGCCATTCTGGCTGGTTACCGGCCACCACAGTTCACCAGCTCTACCTACAGCCTGAACATACCGGAGAACACACTTGTCGGCCAACCGTGAGTCACTGCAGCCGTCTGATGATGTCTGATAGCACCAGATCTTTAGTTACACTAGTCAAAGCAGCAGGAACAAGCGGAACACAGCTTGAAACTTAGCAGAAGCGCTTAACACCAGTTCAGTAAAGTAGGCTGACAGAGGGAAGGTGTTCAGGACCTGAAAGTAAAGAGGGGACAAAGTGAGAGACGGCAAATCTTGATCTTTAAATATATTAAGACAAGTGTATGCAACAGTTTTTGCATCAGGTGCGTAGGCCAAGGAGTCTTCATCTTTAAATGATGATCTGCTTCAACATTATCCGGATCTTAACCTGTAGTGTAACTGACATGTATGGATATTTAGGATATAATTCAAAATTTGGCAGAACTGTTCAGTATCATTGTTCTGTTCAACATCTACATTGTGATTTTCCAACTCTCAGGCTCATACACTTGCTCAGGATAAAGTTATGACAAAGCTGTTGTGTCTCTGATAGGGTTATGGACACAGTGGTGCTAGTAATGTTTGCAGTATTATGCCTGGTGTTGAGATTGTCAGCCGTTTGTGTGTTTATGAACACAAGTGCCTGTTTGTCTTTGTCCTCCATGTTTATGGAAACATCATTTGCATTCCATCGCCTCAGAAAATGTGTGGTAACAGCATCTGTGTGTGGCTCCACGGTCAGCTCCTTGCTTTGCATGTCATGTGATGCATGAAGAGATGAGCCCTTTAGAGTGAGACAGAAGGAGAAAGGATGAAGAGGGAAAAGATGGAGGGATGAGGAGAAGGAAGGGGGGGATGGATGAAGAGGACCCAGATGTCCGAGTGTGGCCTCAGGCTGAGAATTTGAAAGTGTGGCAAATTCAAATATGTATTAAAAGCAAGGTCTGGATAAACATGAAGAGGTGTGTGTGTGTGTGTGTGTGTGTGTGTGTGTGTGTGTGTGTGTGTGTGTGTGTGTGTGTGTGAGAGAGAGAGAGAGAGAGAGAGAATCTCTCTGGGCAGCTGGTGCAGAAACACATTGTGTTAATATCAAGTATCCATGCCTCCCTGTGAGCAGTGTGTCTGGGTGTCTGTTTCTGCATTTTTGAATGTTTTTATTTGTGTCTCTGCTGCCATTATGTTCATTGTTATGGGGTGTTATGTCCTCGTGTGTGTGTGTGTCTCAGTGTATGTGTTTCAGTCAAACCGATTACCCAGGCTGTGATGTCTCTGAGCACAGAATAATCCATGAAGGCTGTAGTGCTGGAGCTTGACCAACATGTCACAGCTCCTCTTCAGTTTGGAAACAAAAATGTAGGCCAGCTTTCTACTGACCTCTGGTCTTGTCTGTACTTCTCCTCTCTTGTCACGTCATCAGTCACGGACAAAGTACTATCTGAGACTACATCAGGCAGCCAGGCGGCGAAGCTCACCTTCTGACATCTCATGAACACCCTCCTGTATTGGTGTTTCCTATCAATGACAGATTAAACATAAAATACATTAGTTATGACACTAGAAAGTCTCACCCCCTCCTGCAGAGGTCCATGGTTCTGGTCTCTTAAACCAGAGGTCTGCTCTGAAGAAAGCCTCAGTGCAGTGCTGCTATCAACTGCATGTTTGTTAGAGACGTGAGAGTGCATTGTCAGGCAAAATTGTTTATCATCTTATCTCAGGCTGCCTTTGTTACAACTGCAGTTTTCTGGAGTTATCCAAAGATGTGCATGTTGACAGGTTTCATAGTCAGGACACTTGCCCATATCTGCAATCCATCCCATATGATGTGAACATGGATATCATCTCGGTACGACCAGTGCTGATGGATGTGTTCAGCCTAACTTGGTACAAAGAGTTGAAACTGTGGAAATTTAGTGCCATCAAAAGACGGAGAGTAGCCTGACTCACCTTCAAGGCTCTGTGATTCTCATGTTGTTGTGTGTGTTGAATAGATGTACAGATGGGAACACTGGGGGATTTGGCAGCAGACCCTGACCCCAGCCCTCCCTCTGTGTGTGCAGGGTTGCGACGGTTCAGGCCATCTCCTTCCAGAAGAAGAGTCTCTCCTACATGCTACTGTTGAATCCTGGGAACTTGTTCAGCATCAACCAGGAGAGTGGAGCGCTCAGCCTCACCAGGACCATCGACTACGAGAGCGGGCACAACCTCCACACCCTGCAGGTCCGAGCCTCTGAGCCCGACACCAGCCTCAGCGGCGTGGCGGAGGTACGTTCACACAATAGCATTTTAACCTCTGAAGACCGTCTGTATGTCAACCTCACACTAGAGCAGGAAAACATCAGTGGGTGTGAAGCCTCCTGGGACAGGGAGGGCAGCACAGCCCCTCCCCGCTGATGAACAATCCATGTTACCATCTGAACAACTCCTCGCAGATGCCGGGAAAAGATGTTGACCCCTGACACTTGCCTGTCTCTGACCAAAGCTCATTCATTTCAGATGAGATAAAAGTGCCGCAGCTGAAGAGCCACTCTGATGTAACAGTTACTGTTTATTCTGCTTATGTGCTCATTATACAAGCTGAACACTGTGCTGTTTGTCTCGATTCAGCCAGCACCCTGTGAAGCTCTCATGGTGACAACTCTGATCAGTTTGTAGTCAGCAGTCTAAGCTCTGGCTTTGTTAGAGTTTTCAGTATTATTGATGAACTTGGGGCAGCACACATGGTGAATATGCAAAGTGCAGAAACCTGGCAGCCAAGTACTGACTTCTGTTCTCATGGTGAACTCTGAGGACTTTATACAGTGGATAGCTACATCGGTTCCTACTACGCATGCACTCAGACACATAGAGAAATCCATCATCTGCTCTGTGTCCATATGGCTGAGACAGACAGAGAAGAGCTGCTAAACTGTCGGCATGCCCGAAGGCCTCTGCTGCTCTATAAGCTCGGCTGGCTAATCCACACTAAAGTCCCTGCTCTGCTTGTGTGTGTGTGTGTGTCTATCTTTGAGAGGACCAGTTTTATACCTGGAGAGGGAGGACACCCCTCAAAGGGCTGTTTGAGGGGTCACACTTGGTTTTAGGGTTCAGGTTAGAATTGGGTTAAGGTAATTTGATTCAATTCATTGGGAAGGTGTGTCCAAACATTTGTCCAGTAGCATATATGAAGCTGCAGGGCCACCCATGTCAAAGGGACAGTTGCACTAAATAAATACACACAATGTAATAACACAGCTCATATGTCCTTTAGCTCTACATATATAGTAGACAGTTTAATTGAGGGTGAGGTTCTTGCAGAGAACCCATCAGAGCAATGAAAAAGCTGAACACCATGAACAACAAAACCTAATATGGGTGCCTGTAAAGGAACAATCAAAGTTAAATCAATAGGTAAATCACATTTAAATGTAGAGAAACCTTGCCACAAGAAGATCATAGTACAAAATATAAAAACTGGCCAAACAGCAGAAGAGGTCGCCCTTCAGCCTGATAACTACAAGTTTAAAGATGAGTAACAGGGTAAAGTCACACATGACAAAGAAAAAGTGAAAGATGCATATAAGAGTGGGCATAAGGCAGGTGGTCAGTTTATTAGGAACACCACCTGCAAAAATCCTCCTCCATGAAAGTGACTTTTCATAACCAGATTAATACAAAAATGACAGTATAATTATAAGACATCATTGATGTACAGTGGAAAATTCACAAGCTACCCAGCAGTAATTCAAATTAAACGAAGATGGTTAAAACTAGCTCCCCCTTTACCAGCTGCAACATTAAATGTGATATACACAATAATGCATCAGTAACTTTAACACAATAGGATGTACAGAAATGTGAAATGTGCCATTCCGCATAATGAGTACTTCAGATATGCTTTGATGCTAATACTTTTGTACTTAACATTTTGAATGCAGGACTTTTACTTGTAACAGAGGGTTTTTACACAGTTGTATTTTTACTTTTACTTAAGTAAAGGATCTGAGTTCCACCACTGGTGGAAGCTGCAGTCTGTGTTAAAGAGCTGTTTCTCTTATTTTGTCCACCCATTTGTCTCACTGAGGCCAAATAACAAAGACAGCTTGTTTACTTTTACACTAAGAAAAAAAGTGTTTGTTTCCTCCTTTCAAATCTTTGCCACAGTTTCCCTCCTGTTTTGATGTGAAATATTCCGCCCACGTTTGCAGAGGCAGCCGTGCATCTAAATCTCCTGGTCATGGCCCTCCGCTGCCCTGCTCTTATTACTGAACAGGTGGCATGTCGGAGGTTCAGGGCTGCATAGGAAATCTGTGTTCAGGTGGTCAGGTATGCAGCCTCGCCAGTTGAATCAGGCTTTATTGGAATGGAAAATAACGTTTTAGTTTGAGCTCCAGCGGCTCAGGATAGTGGATGAACTGGAGGGGAACGGGGGCGAGAGAAGTGACAGACAGGTTTGGGATTTGGGTGGTGGAGGAGGTTTTACAGAGAGAAGGAGCTGGATGGAAATGGGGTTTCTCACCCCGAGTAGGAGATGTTTGTCTTCATAATGTTTGGATGAGTTATTTTGGAAAACAGAAAGTGCAGTTTGCTAAAGCCGGTCTCTCTGACTAATTTTATACCAAAGATAAATTAATTTACATGTTTGGCAGTCTCCATTAATCAGCGCAACTAACACTGCTGCTAATATTATATACTCAGTGTATAGTCACAGCTTGCTTCTTATGGAAATCACTCACTAGCTGGGTGACAATGCTTATTGTCAGATTACAAATAAAATTGCACAACAAATTAAGTCTGACATGACACTAGACAGTAACATTGAGATGCCCCCTGCAGGTGGTCGTCCACATAACTGATGAAAATGACTGCACGCCAGAGTTCCTGCACTTGATCTACACCAGAGACAACATACCTGAGAGCGTTGCACCTGGAACCTCACTGCTGCAAGGTAACACACACACACACACACAGGGGGTGGATCTGAGTTCCTGAGAAATGATTTGCCCTGTGCCAATGAACACAACACCAGCATATTACACCTGTGGGTGAACTGTGCACTGTGTGTTTGGTGTGTTGGGCGTGTGTCAGTCATCTAGTGTAGCTGCTGGATACTGGTTGATATCAAACAGTCCACCTTCAGCGAGGCTTTGCTCTTATTAGGCCGTCAGCCAGCAACACACACACTGATCTTTATGTAGCTGTATGGACACTGAGTTCCATCCCCTGCTCTTAACCATCACAGTTCAACATCTGACCGTAACCCTGATTCTAACCTGAACCCTAAAGTCAGGTCTTAATGCTCAAACAGCCTTTTGAAGCTGGGAGGACAATGCCCTCACAGCAGTGACAGCAAACTAGAATCTGTCCACACAGACATGTACACACACTCGACAGTGTACAGACAAATGGATTTATAAAATATTTCTGGTCTCCTCTTCCTCTCCTCCTACTCTATTTTTCCTTCTCCTATGTGTTTTGTATGTCTTGTCTTTTTCCTCCCCCACTACCCTTTGCTCTTTGTTTTCTGTTCATTTCCTTTTCTACCACCCACTTCTCTCCACTTGGTTCCTCACCTGTACCACCTTTTCTCCTCGCTTCTTTCTCCTACTCCATCCACCTTTTTCCTCTTTATTTGCCCCCACCACTTTTTCACCGCTCACTTTTTATCCACCCTGTCCTCCTCCGCCACCTTACCTCTCATTTCCTTCTTCTTTCTCTCCATCCTCCCCCTTTATACTCCTCATTGTTTTTATGTGTTCTCTCTCCCCCTGTCTACTGCTCCCCTCATGTCCTCCCCTACTCAAATCGTCCTCCACTTCTCCCACTTCATATCTTCTTCTCTGCTCCCTCTCAACCTAATCTCCATTCTTTTTTCCTCTTCCCCATCTTTTCCTTCTTTACTTTCTTGCTCCAAACACCTTGCCCCTTTTCCTTTCCTTGATTTCTCTCCTCTCTTTCTCTGCTACATCTCCTTTTCCACCTTCCCTCCTGTCCTTTTCCATGTTTTCTCATCTTCCTCAGTGCTGGCGCGGGACTGTGACTCCGGTGTGAACTCGGAGCTCTCCTACTTCGTTCACGGCAGTGATTTTGACATCACGCCCAATGGTGTGGTCAGCCCCACCCGTCGTCTGGACTACGAGCGGCCCAATCACATCTATGAGTTTGTGGTGGTTGCCGTGGATGCAGGGATGCCCCCCCGCACTGGCACTGCCTCTGTCCGAGTCCGAGTGACCAATAGCAACGACGAGGCACCTGTCTTCTCCCAGAGCGTGTAGGAGTTCTTAACCTTTCGTCACCTTTTGTGATTTTTAACTTCTGTCTCTCTCTCTGTCTCACCCACAATCTGTCTTCTAATTAAGTTTGTTTTTAATTCAGACCCTATTTTTAATCCTGCTGTTCTTCCTCCATCTGTTGCACCTCTCACTCTGTCTCCTTCACACCTTGTTACTTTCATTTCTTACACTTCTTTATTTTCTATTTATGTAGCATATGTTTGTTATCTTGTCTGAAACTTTTTCCTTCCTCTGTTCTTGCTTATTTGTTTTTAATTCTGTTTGTTCAGTTGTAAGATAAATTACTTTTTTTTCCAATTAATTTTGGAGCCAAACAGGCTCAGGGTAAACAGAGTCTATCTAGAAATAATAAGTAAACCAAAATATGCTCAAACAAAATAAGGAATAATAGTAAAACAATAGAATAAAAGTGTGAATGTGCAAACTGAGGAAAGCTAGTGTCTCAATTGTATAAGATAATAATGTAGCATATTCATATTAATAATATACTATATGGCACAGGGTATAATGCAATTGGAAAAAAAATAACAATGTAAATATTATTCCTTATTTATTCTTATTTCTTGAATTAATTGTTGACCTTCTCTTTTTCTTAACTCTGCCACCGAGTCTCCTCTTTCATGGGTAGTTTAGATTCAGCACATCTTTCTCTCCATCAGTTATAAGACCTTCCTCAGTGAGGACGCCGGTCCAGACACACTAGTCGCCATCGTCCATGCCAACGACCCGGACGGAGATGCCGTCTCCTATGCCATCACTGGCGGCAACGAGGACAGCAACTTCCTGCTGGACAACCAGAAGGGTGAGGGCAAGACGATGCACATGCACACAGACACACACACACACAAATGTTTGTTGTATTTCATATAAATATAACTGAGACATTGGATGCAGGTATTTTTTTGTGAGCAGTGTCATCGAGATGCTGAACGCAGTGATTCAGTCATTCAGAAACTACTTACCAATAATTCACCAGCTAATCCAGCACGGTGATGATTTTACTGTTCTGAAGGTGTGTTCAGACAGAACACGAAACAAATTCTAATAGGACAAAAACAGATAAATGATTAGACAAATGTTGTTTGTTTTTTTAGCAAGCTGGTAGCTTTAACAAACATGCGGCACAAACTTTTCCCCACATGCACACAGTTACACTCGCACCACATGCAGTAAAGTGATTGTTGCTGTGGTAACAAGTATCAGGGGATAAAGCTCGGTAGCTTCACCAAGGCCACGAACCCCCTGAAACCCCCTGAAACATGACATGATGACAGTTGGTGTGTGTGTATGTGTGTGTGAGCTATAGTGAACTGTTTATGTTTTATTATTATTATTATTTAGGCATGTTAGTCTGTGTGTGTGTGTCTTTTGGCTATAGACTTCACATGCAGCAGTGTGATGTGCAGTCATGTTTTGTGTGTTATATCTGTGTGTGTGTGTGTGTGTTTCTAAGCCTCTGTCACCCTGCATGTACTGCGCCACTGCTCGGCAACACACCCACAAACACAGTGTTTATGCACACACAGCAGATATAAACACAAATATTTGCACATAAATGATAAATTAAGACTCCCTCTGTCACACACACACAGAGCAGATGGCCTTTGGCTCGCTCGGCTGTTCTGCTTTGTCACTTCAAAGTGTTGTGGAGTATTTTCATGTAGATGTGTTCACTCCCTCCCGGCCACCGTGTCTCTGTTCCTACCAAAGCTGCTTGTTTGTCTGTTTGTTTGCACCGTTATGTTAATGTGGAGGTGATTGTTAGTGCAGAATAATATGAATTTTGTTTTAAGCCTGAGTTAGAATAATGCGGGGGGTTTGTGCCGACACAGTGGAGACTCACGACAACACAGCAGCTTCATATTTACACTGTGTTTAAAGCTCAACATGGCAGCTGTTATTTATACTTTCTGACAGTTACTATTTTGGACACTGAGTAAGGCTAGATTAAAGCAAAGCAGGCAACTGCCTCGGGGCCCCAGACCTCCAGAGGCCCTTAAGCATGATGCTTACTCTATATTATTTGGATCTACATAATCTGTCTAATCATAAATTTGTAGTAATGCTAATTTGTACAGTCATCTACTCTATGTCGAATCCTCTCAAAGATCTAGTTTAAAGACCTAAAATGTTTTTGGTTTATATTTTAATAATATGTATTAAAGTTTTTTTTATGAACTTGCTCCTGTGTCAGCCAATAAACTAAGAGAGAATCTCCATCAAGGTTGTACGATTCCAACATAGAGACTGCAACTTGTCAGTACATTTGGAACCTTTTTCAATAGCCAACTGATTGATCAGTGAATAAAATATCAGAAAAATGCTCATCATTGTTCACTGAAGCCCTAGGTAACATAATTAAATTGAGTGCAGGATTTGTTCTTATGTAAGCAAAAACCCAAAGATGATGAATTAACTGTAAAAGACTGGTGAAGATTATTCATATGAAATTCTAACATAGCTACATTAGCAATTTATCTTTATTATCATTGTTCAGATAAATTACTCACCAATGAAGTTATATTCTACTTCATGTATTCTTTGTGGAGGCAGTTAAAAGTACCCCTTTGCTCATCTGAACAAACAAACAAAACGCTAATGAGTGCAGGATTTGTTCTTATGTAATGTAACGTAAAAGATGGAGAGACAACGGATGTTCGTGACCATTTGTGTGTACGCCATCCCCCAGAATGTGCTGTGCTGCCATCACTGATGTGAGATCAGCTGATGGTTTTGTCTGTGAAGATGTCTCATGCTGTTGGGAGTTGCTGGAATGACAGAAACACTCAATTCACTCTAATCCTTCAGCGGTGTTACAGAGTGGTGCCTCTACCGTAGTGTGCTGTCTGTTTCCCCACTGGCTACAGTGAGGTCACAGGCCCGACAGCAACGAGTTTCTTTTTGTCCCGTCATTGGTTTAAGTCATGCAGTTAATGTTGGTGTATGTAAGACATGAGAATCAAAAGCTGGGACTATCCTGTTGCAGCTTACATTTCATTTTGACATCAGGTTACCTGATTTATTTTTCAGCGCATATAACTCTCTATTGTTTTTACATTGGTTCTGAAACATTGCCTTTTTGCATTCATTCAACTTAGGCGCTGCGCCTGAGCCTTACTATGGTCGGGAAAACCCTGTCATCAGTTTTACTGGGTGCCTGGGGACATAATGAAACTGCCATGTTTTGTGGGGGTCAGCAGGGGCCTGACAGCAAGTTACTCCCCCAGGGCCACTAGAAGATTAACTGGACCATGATTCTGAGGCTAATATGACTCTTAGAATAACATTACATGTTGAGCTGAATGATAAATCAGCAACATGGAATTTATCTCCAACAACTTTTTTAAGTCTCTTTTTTAAGTAAAAATGGAAAAAAAACGTTCTGGCTTTCTTGGTCTTCTGTGGCAGCAAACTCACCGTGGAACTTGTTATAAGCATTAATCAATATCTGCTGACACTTTTTTTTCAAATCAAGTGATTCAGTGATACTGTTTATTGAGCAGGTGACATCCATTTCACGTTGGTCATCCATGCTGCAGGTGCATTACCACCACCCTTGGGGGCTGCAGCAGGGTTTGCCCTGAAAACCAAAGACATGCAGTCAGACTAGTGATCTGACCAGTGGAGATCCATTTTGACATGTTTCAACTTTAGCACCATGCCAATCAGTCTGCAGATGTTCAGATGGTCAAGTTTACATCCAGTTAAGACAAAAGTGGCCCTTCTAATAAAAAATGAAAGTCAGTCAGGTACTTTCTGGAGTACAGATATTCTGTAGTGTCATGAGTTTTATGTGTTTCCTCTACTTTTTTTCCCCTCCTTATTTTTATTAGCTGAAACATTGTGAGGTGCCCTCGCCTCCCGAGGAGGCTGTTTGCTGCTGCAGTGTCCTTTGGCCAGAGGACACAGTAGTGTTTGGATGCCTGTAAACATAGAAGCAATTTATTTTCACTTCATTTAAATGTTATATTTGGAGGTGTGCTGAACCTGCTGGGTTTGCTTTGCCAGGTTAGGTAAAAAGTAACAAGGATGCAAAATTGAGCGCTAAGTCATATGGAAATATATAGGAGGAGGAAGTGATTTTTAAAAAGTTGTATTTTAGTCATATACAACTTTTGTGTTTGCTATGAAGCAAGGTCATGGTAGGAGCAGGCTAAGTAAGAGTACACAAGAAATATGCTTTGTGTCTGTGTGTGTGTGTGTGTGTGTGTGTATAGGCATCATCAAGCTGAGGAGGAGTCCGCCTCCCAGACTTAGGGGACCTCAGTATGTCCTCAACGTCACTGCTACGGACGATAATGCCTCTGGTGGGCCGTACCCACTCAGCAGCTCTGCACAGGTCATTGTAGGAATCAATGACATCAACAACAACAAACCGGTCTTCCACGAGGTGAGTGAAACTGTTGTGTCTGTGTCTTTTGCTCTGAGAGTTGGATCAACCTATGAGGAGTCTCAGAGATTGTAAGAGTTGTTTTATTTCTGCCTTAATCCAAATTAATTCCTCAAATCATCATCTTAGTGTCAGAACTACAGTCTGAATGCCGCCGTCCTGGAGAACCAGCCTCCGGGGACGTTTGTCCTTCGTATCCAGGCCCATGACGCCGACATGGGGATCAACGGAGAGGTCCGATACGGCATCATGCACAGAGATGGGGTGTCGTCAGGGTTTCACATCGATCCTGACACTGGTAGGATCCGATGGTAACACATCGACAGCAGTTTCAGAAACCAGCTGGTTTAGTAACTACCTGCAGTTAGAATTTCAGTCTTTTATGAGGTTACTTGTTGCCTGTGGTGGAGAAAGTACTACTTAGATCTTTTACGCTAATCATTTCTGCTTATTGCTCAGAAATTCAAAACGTTTGCTCACACGGCTGTTGGATCCCTGAAGTGATACGGTCATGCAAGTCTGAGTGTGACAGTTGAAGCGTGACTGTAACATGTCCCTGTGTTTGTCAGGTGTGATCACCACGGCGGTGAGTTTCGACCGCGAGCGTCAGAGGGAGTTCACGCTGTCGGTGACGGCCACAGATCAGGCTGAGGAGCCGCTCATCGGGATCTGTCAGATCACAGTGCTCATCTTGGACGAGAATGACAACGACCCCAAGTTTGAAAACAGCCGCTACCAGTGTGAGTCCTGCTGCTGTTACTGTTACTGCTATCGTTAGGCTACTACTGTGAGTGTGAGTACTGCTTCCATTGCTACTAATGTTACTACAACCAGTGTGAGTCAACAACAACAGTGCTGCTGTCATTACTATTACTGCAAGTGAGTTTCTACTGCTGTCATTAGTACTGCTGTTACTACTACAAGTGTGTCTGCTGCTACAATTATTGCTAAAATTACTGGGGTTGAATATTAGTAGTATGAGTGTGTCATAATACCACATAATACCACCAGGCAGATGCTACTAAGATTACTATTACTGGTGTTGCCACTGTGAATGCATCGTACTGCTATGGTTGTTAGTACTACTACAGTTATGCTTGTAGTGGTTGTTGTAAAAAGCTATGTATTCGACCAGTGCTGCTAAGATTACTGCTGTTGCTGCTAGTACTGCTTGTGTTACTGTGGCTGCATTGACTACTAGCACTGCTGCTGTTGTTGCTGCAACATTAGCTGCCATTAGTAATACTTCTACCCTCAGTAATATTGTTTAGCAAAGGTCAGGAAGCAGTTTTCCACATCTGATGCTCTGAGATGATCTGAGAGACAGCATGTCCTGTCCCACTGTCACTGGGTATATCAGGCTGTGGGGAAGATCTTAGTTTATATTTTAAAAAAGACATTTTGTTACTGCAACAAAAGAGAAAAGTGCAGCACGATCCGCTTGCCAAGCTTCTTTGTAGAAGTAAAGTGTGGAGCACTCATTAGATTCAGTAGGACATGACGTGTTTATTCAGTTGAAATGTATCCAGTGAGGCCCACAAATGTCAGAAGGACGTTATTATTGACATAATGCTTGAAATGCAGTATTACAGAGGGAAGGCAGCAGTGAACCTCCTCTGTGCTCGTTGTTTTTGTTGTCTGATCAGCACTGACACACATCACAGTCAGCAGGATTGGAGGTTATATTCATAAATTTAGAAATGCATCTGTTGACTTTGCAGAGTGAGATCCAGAAATGACAAAATGAGGTGACACAGTGCTGACACAACTCAACACTCTGTTCCCATTATTATTATTATAATATCTGCTTACCTTCACAGAACTTGATGTTGTACTGTGTTCAGTCAAATCTAATGCAATTCAGTACCTGGACTTGAAACACGAGCACAAGTGAGAACATGGTTTTATGTATAGCCTGTACATCGCGGAGAGAGACTCATCATGTGACACAGTAGACTGTAGTTCAAACATGGCACTAATGAGACAAGTGCTGGTGCTAAGACCAAACCAAGAAGCACAAAGACAGAACTATCAACTTTAAAAATTAGTAGAAGTTCTTATAGTAGTCCTTGTTGTACAGTTAGCAGCAGTAGCCATAGCTCTTGTATAGTAGTAGATTTCATATCATTGCAGTTATTATTAGCAGCAGTACTGGTAGAGAAAGACAGTAGACAAAGTACTAGCAATCGTACATAACTGGTATGATGGTACTGGAGTATTAGTGATAGTAGTACTAGCGTTGGTACTGTAGTAGTAATGGCAACAGTTGTAGTGTAGCAGTAAAAATAATGTGTGATATAAGTAGCAGTAACAGTAGTAGCTGTTCCAGTAGTGTTTTGAAGATGTTTATGGTATAGTAATAGTAACACCAGTAGTAGTGTATACTAGTTAGTGTAGTACCTTTTTAGCAGTTTCTTATGCGTAGCAACAGTAGAAGTTGCATACGTAGTAGCAGTAGATGTTGTACCAGTAGCAGCAGTATTTCATCCCCTGGTTGACAGTTACTCTCTCGTCCCACTCAGACTTCCTGAGGGAGGATTCTCCTGTTGGAACTAGTTTCCTCCGAGCGGCAGCACACGATGATGACCAGGGGAGCAACGCGGCCATCACCTACTCACTGTCCAATCAAAAGCCGGCGTACCTGCACATCAACCCCAATACTGGCTGGATTTATGTGAACCACCCTATCTCACAGGTGAGACGCACACTGGGTACAGTGGTACAAATACTGGGAGAGATGGAGGGATGCGCACAGAGCTGGAGGCTGCACGACATCAGTCAAACATTCCTGTTGTGGGAACGAACAGGCTGGCTGTGCTGGTTTGATGCTAGTATTTTTACTTAAGTAACACTTTGGATGCAGGATTTTTACTTGTAATTGAGTATTTACACTGTGGTGCTGCTACATTTACTTAAGTAAAGAATACTTCTGCCACCACTGCTCAGTTTTTTCTTTCAGACTACAGGAAGCCGATCGAGCTCCTGTTCTTGGACTGAGCTCTGTGCATGAATGAGTGAATAAACAAAACATGATTGTGTGTCTTCTTCTTTTTACAAAGTCAAAGTGAAAATGGGCTGTTAACAAATGTCTGTTGTGAATGATGCTCTTCTTCTTCTGTGGTCATCTACTCTGTTATTCTTCTCTTCCTCACACCATCTTTTAAACAACACTTCAATCACTTAATTAGCAAAGGCAGATTTACAGCCTATCTCCCTTTTTTATTTACAGTTTATGGGCAAACCAAAAGCTTTCACTTTTTCTATCTCTGCTGTAGTAATTAATTTTACAATGTCTGGAGCAGCTATCAATGAAGTGCATGGTCGTTAAAATTAGATTTTGGTTATTAAAAGATGATAAAGAGGAGCTATGATAGCTAACATTAAAAATAAATTAAATACCTTTGATACAGCTGTTCCTGCAGTTTTCGTGGTTAAAATATTCTCTGCATAGCTACGGTAATTTGAAGGTTTGAACCAAGGCCTAAAACAAAATGATAAAAGGAGCTGCTCTGAATAAATACTCACCTGGAGCTACTATCTGTCTTTGAAAATGACCTTCTGTTGTTTCCTGTGCGCGTCCCTGCAGACATCCAGGATCAACCAGCAGATCGTGGCATCAGACGGAGGGAACCGCAGCAGCTCTGTGGAGCTGACCGTCATCATCACCAACGTCCACAACCAGCCGCCTCAGTGGGAGCAGCCCGAATACTGGGTGACTGTGCCAGAAAACACCGCCCGAGACGCCAAGATAGTGGTGAGTGGCAGGACAAAGCCCTGACAAAGCTCATTGTGTGGATGCTGTAAAGCAATTGAGACATGGCACATCATCACTCCTCTCTCTCCCTCTCTTTCTCTCTCTAGCTATTGTACTTATCTGCACATCAAGGGAGCAATGCTATAAATCTCTGGGTTTGAATGAGATTTTCTTAATTTTGGAACGAAACCCAAAAATTCCAGTTTCACTTTTTTTTTAGAATTTGTTTAACAGACAAACATGAAACCAATGACACATACTGTAAACCTTGTTAATAGTGAGCTCTGGAGATATTGTGTCTTTGGAGATGCACTAATATAAAAACTTGTTCTCTTATGGCTGAGGCCTTCTTAAAAGGCCTAAACAGTAGCTGGATGAGAATCTGAGGTTTGTTCTTTTCCTCTGATCATTATCAGATACTCTGCGATATAGAAAGGAGAAATGTGATGATTGAGAGAGGAAGTCGATGGAAAAACCCAGTCCTCCTCCTGCAGCAGTAAAAGTTCTGTCGGTTACATCCTCCTTTGCGTCTGCTGCGAGCACCCTGAGGAGTCTCGACACCATCTTT
>NW_018128069.1:988148-1003524 GCF_001952655.1 Monopterus albus
CCTCTCTCCTCCCTCTTTCTCTTCCCTTCCCTCTCTGTGTCAGCACTTTTAGCCGAGTGCTTCCAAACATTTTCTGCCGAGCAAACAACAAACCGGCGCTGTCTCACCTGACTCACCCCAATACACACACAGTATTTGCCTCTGTACCTCCGGTGGTTTTTCCACTTTTGATCCCTCCATCCTAATTTGCTCTCTTTTCCTAAGCCACTGATTTAGAAGGTGGGGGAGTTTTTACCCTCCAGCTGCTCGATTTCATGGAGGTTAGTCAGTTTTTAAACAGTTGTAGGGTGTGTGTGTGAGTGTGAACCTGTACTGTATTTCATCTATCCCATTTCTCCTTTTTGACCCCACAACTTTGCTGAAAAGAGAGAAAATGATGGTGATTTGAAGGTGTTCCACCCACAGCACCATCTGTCAGGGATGACTGACAGGAGAGGGGGACAGAATTACACCTGCTGTCTGTGCATCACAGTGGACTCTCCTCATCTCAGAAAGTCAGATGCTTAATTACTGTGTTTAACCTGACAGGGAATGGATGATGGAGGGAGGAGGGGGAGTCAAATGGAGAGGCAGAAGAGAGAAAACTGTGACTTTATACTTCAATTTAATACTAGTGTTACCAGGAAACAAGACATTGGTGATTAATGCGGTCAAGTGGAAGTTGACAGTGTACACTTTTTAAAAGAAACGCCTGGTGATATTCTATATTTTTCTTACATCCCATTGAAGACCTGCCTCATACAGGTTTAGTTGCTGTCCTTCTTACCCCCTCATGCTGCTGTCACAAATACTCACTAGAGTACCAAATGTGGATTAATCCGCCATTGTACTGGAATGCATTGTAGTCAATGGTGTTCCTAATATTCTGAACTCCTCATGAATGTGAACGGGGAGGACACCACTGAGTATAATCCGGTCCAGTAAAACTCCACCTTTTCAATGGATTTGCTGACAATAAGAAAATACAGTCTTCTCCTTCAAAGGACAGTGTTCACCTCTAAAAGCAATTAACTCTATCAGACCTTTATTAGGTTTAATATTTTATTTACTAAATTATCTTTAGAAGTCAGGTTTAGTTGCTGTCCTTCTTCTCCCTCTATCCATCTTTCTGTCTTTCTCTTTATTTCTTTACCCCAGTGATTTATTATTTCACTTTCATGGCACTGGGGGACTGAAAAAACAAGGTGGAAAGAATGATTGACTGACTTTTAGATCCAGAGCTGAGCCCACCTCCTGTAAAATCCATGACCCCGCAGGCTTTTTGATTAAAACACAAATTTGTCTCAGGACTAAGCCACGAAAACCCTGATGGCTTCAACATATGGGCACAACTCTCAGGCAAAAATAAAACTGACAAATACTGAGGTTGACTTTTGGGTTTAATATGGTTGTGATACGGTCCTGGGAGTTCACCAGTAAGTGCAGTGGATTAGCCTGTAACATACAAATGATTTAAAGGAAACTAAACATCTCCTTCCTCTGCTCCACTGTGTTATTTTCACTTAGGAGGAACTGTTGTTTTAAATTTAGCAGTGTTAATTACACTGTTAACAAGATGGAGGGAGGTGGGAGCTGCTTTGTCTGTTAAAGCTCCATATCAGTAGTTTGTAGTCATGTGCAAGTGAGCACGTCTCATGTCATAATAGTCTCATCATCGTACCGACTTCCTCGTGTTTGCCTCCTCTCTTCTTTGGTTGTTTGGTGACACAGAAATGTGAAACTTCTGTCACAAAGTATTTGCATATAAAACAAAATGCTTAAGAACTGTAGCACCTACAGCGATGATGAATACAAGTCAGTGGGGGGTTGACAGTGTTGCATCATGAATCCACGATAACCATCTTTATTACCGCCATGAAGGGCCATCAGGCAGCTGTCAGTGAATACTGTAAGCATCGATGTTACAGGTGCTGCATAGCAACTTGTTATTAGAGCTGGATATTGATACTGATCAGTTAAATACCAGGTGCATAAAGAGCTCAGACTCGTGGGAAATAAAATTTTTCGACATTGAACAAGTGAGGAACACTGTTTTCTTGACTATAGAATTATGTGAAGTTCACATTATAGACTAAATTGTAAACACACATTGGTTCTATTGCTGCGGACCAAGGATTTATTTTCCTTGTCAAATACAAACCCACTAAAACATGACATCTATATTTTAGGTACATGTGCCAAACAGGATTAATAAAAACCCTGTGCTTGTAACAAGGGTGTCGTCATTACACATAACTGAAAAAATAAATGGTTTCCCATATGGATGCTCCAGACGTCCACTTTATTGATCAGTATGAGCACAGATGTGACAAACTGGAAGTCTGTTCACTGATTCATCTGTGGTGACATCAGCCTGATAACTGTAGACAGCGGCTAGCTGGTGTTAGCTCCCAAGAGGAACAGACTGAATAAAGTCAGCAGCATAACATAACTGTAATGGACCCCAGAGCAGTTTTTTTCCATGCCCCACCCCTGTCCCAAATACACATGCATGCTCCTGCTCACACGCATGCACGGACACACACACACAAACCCCTCCAGTCAATTGCATGGACCACTGACCAGCAGATCAGACATTCAAAATATTCATCCAGTCTAACTACACTAACAAATCAGCACAAAGGTTGTTTACACTGTATCTAAGCATAGAACAAACAGCCATCAAGAAAAGCACAGCAACTAACTATAGATCTACACGGTATGAGATTAGAATTTAATATAAACAGTGCCTTGCGAAAGTATTCGGCCCCCTTGAACTTTGCGACCTTTTGCCACATTTCAGGCTTCAAACATAAAGATATAAAACTGTAATTTTTTGTGAAGAATCAACAACAAGTGGGACACAATCATGAAGTGGAACGAAATTTATTGGATATTTCAAACTTTTTTAACAAATAAAAAACTGAAAAATTGGGCGTGCAAAATTATTCAGCCCCCTTAAGTTAATACTTTGTAGCGCCACCTTTTGCTGCGATTACAGCTGTAAGTCGCTTGGGGTATGTCTATCAGTTTTGCACATCGAGAGACTGAAATTTTTGCCCATTCCTCCTTGCAAAACAGCTTGAGCTCAGTGAGGTTGGATGGAGAGCGTTTGTGAACAGCAGTTTTCAGTTCTTTCCACAGATTCTTGATTGGATTCAGGTCTGGACTTTGACTTGGCCATTCTAACACCTGGATATGTTTATTTGTGAACCATTCCATTGTAGATTTTGCTTTATGTTTTGGATCATTGTCTTGTTGGAAGACAAATCTCCGTCCCAGTCTCAGGTCTTTTGCAGACTCCATCAGGTTTCCTTCCAGAATGGTCCTGTATTTGGCTCCATCCATCTTCCCATCAGTTTTAACCATCTTCCCTGTCCCTGCTGAAGAAAAGCAGGCCCAAACCATGATGCTGCCACCACCATGTTTGACAGTGGGGATGGTGTGTTCAGGGTGATGAGCTGTGTTGCTTTTACGCCAAACATAACGTTTTGCATTGTTGCCAAAAAGTTCGATTTTGGTTTCATCTGACCAGAGCACCTTCTTCCACATGTTTGGTGTGTCTCCCAGGTGGCTTGTGGCAAACTTTAAACGACACTTTTTATGGATATCTTTAAGAAATGGCTTTCTTCTTGCCACTCTTCCATAAAGGCCAGATTTGTGCAGTATACGACTGATTGTTGTCCTATGGACAGAGTCTCCCACCTCCGCTGTAGATCTCTGCAGTTCATCCAGAGTGATCATGGGCCTCTTGGCTGCATCTCTGATCAGTCTTCTCCTTGTATGAGCTGAAAGTTTAGAGGGACGGCCAGGTCTTGGTAGATTTGCAGTGGTCTGATACTCCTTCCATTTCAATATTATCGCTTGCACAGTGCTCCTTGGGATGTTTAAAGCTTGGGAAATCTTTTTGTATCCAAATCTGGCTTTAAACTTCTCCACAACAGTATCTTGGACCTGCCTGGTGTGTTCCTTGTTCTTCATGATGCTCTCTGCGCTTTAAACGGAGCTCTGAGACTATCACAGTGCAGGTGCATTTATATGGAGACTTGATTACACACAGGTGGATTTTATTTATCATCATTAGTCATTTAGGTCAACATTGGATCATTCAGAGATCCTCACTGAACTTCTGGAGTGAGTTTGCTGCACTGAAAGTAAAGGGGCTGAATAATTTTGCACGCCCAATTTTTCAGTTTTTTTATTTGTTAAAAAAGTTTGAAATATCCAATAAATTTCGTTCTACTTCATGATTGTGTCCCACTTGTTGTTGATTCTTCACAAAAAATTACAGTTTTATATCTTTATGTTTGAAGCCTGAAATGTGGCAAAAGGTCGCAAAGTTCAAGGGGGCCGAATACTTTCGCAAGGCACTGTATAAGGGCACCAGTAGCCAAAGTGTTGCCACAGATTACTGTAGGTGTGCATCTTCATAACCCTTGGTAACAGAGAATGAGCCTGTGGTACATGCACCTGCCCTCTGGTGCTTTCGACCTGGATATCTCTGACATGGTATTGAAAAACTCAAATGTTAGAAAAGAATCAACAAACAAACGAGATCCTCAGGATGTGGTGTTCAAGCTGTTCTAAATAAACATGAAGAACCTGGAGAAGTCGAGGACAAAACCAGGAGTGGACCAAGAAAACTGCCAGAGTGTGATGAGAATTTTCTCTGAGAGGAATCCCAGCAGGGACCTGGCTCAGCATCAGGCAGCTTCATCCGGACGCCAAGTTGGTCCTTCTACAGCTCAAAGAAGCTCAATTAGGAGTGGCCTTTGTGGAAGGACAGCAGCTAAGAAACCACCTTTCCAGAAGGGGGACAGGGAGAAAAGACTGAGAGATGCAAAGACTGGAGTGAAGATCAGTGGAAACAAGGAATATGGAGCGTTATGATGGAAGTCCAGTCATGGAATCCAGTGACAGAAAGTTGAGGTACCAAGTCAAAATATTGAGAAAGTGGCAGAAATTGGCTTCCATACTGTCCTTTATAATGACACCAGGTTAAAACTAATTCTAGCTCCTACTACTTTCAGGTGGAAAATAATTACAAGCAGTCACACAAGTTCCTGCCACGTTCTTACTCACCGAACCATTTCAGACATGAATCTAAAATAGCCATTTTCAACTTTACACCTAAATTTAACCAACTCAAGATCTAAACCATAGCTGTATAATTCAGGTCAGCCACAGCACTTCTTTGCAAGACCTGCACTGTTATGGTTGTAGGACCAAACCACAGAAAATGTTACATTACTTAACCTGAAATCAGTGAAATGTAAAGAAAGATCAGTCATTGGCTGCATTGTTAAACCTTCCCTGCCATGTTAATGAGGCCCTCTCAGCAGACTGCTAACTGTTAGCATGTGAGGCTGTCAGAGTGATGCGTATTCCAGCTGCTGACTCACACTCGTTTCCAGCCTCACCAGTTGGGAGCGATATCTCCACGGGCGTTAATCTGTGTGGGAGAAGGTGGCAGGCGCTGATCAGCTTAGCCTCAGCACACTGCGCTGATGTCTAATGAGATGATTTCTCATTAGTGCTGATTCCACATGCTCTGCTACCTCGGCCTGCTGTGAGGCACAGCCACCCTCTGCTTCCTGAACAGGACCAGCGTGTCTCCTCATCTGGAAAAATAACGGCTACTGCTGAGCCTGAATGTCATGTTTTAAATAGACATTAATTGTCTGACAGGTTAATAGTTAGGGTCCTGTTCAGCTTCTAAAGCTGTTCTGTTATATTACTTTGACTTTTGATGTTGGTGTGTTTATGTGAGTGTGTGTGTGTCTATTTTCCTAACATGATAAGTGGCCAGTACAGACATGAGAGAGAAGCTGCTGTAGTCACTGGGAGAGCAAGGGCTGAGAGCATTTTGGTGTTTGAAGTGGCTGACCATGTTTCTCTGTCGCTGTGAAGAGATGTGTATCACAGCAAGGCGAATAGTGTCCCCTGCTTCCAGTCCTTGGGTTAAGCTGGGCAGATATGTTAACAGCAAATTAAGATGACTCGATTTCTTTTATAAAGTTTGACAAGTGATGGTGATTAACCCTGTATCAGCCACTGAGCTGCCTGCAGCATGGCTGCTGTGAGCAGTAGGCTTCTGCATCGTGTTCTTAGTGATGCTGGGATCTCTTGGGAGCTGATGTCTGTGTATTCTGACATAATAAAGCAGAAGGTCCATGTGAATAAACTTGTTCATTTTTGCCCTTTATGCAAAGAAATAAATAAAAGGGAAACCAGGAGTGTTGCAGTAGCATACTATAGTGTATCTGTGAATGCAGTCACAACATGCTGGCAGGCACAAGTCTGACAGTCATGTGAAGAAATCCTGCACAGAGAGAGTAATGTCTTCCTTTGCTTTCTAAGATCACTGCAGTGTACTAATATTTATTATTTCAATCTTTATTTTTTATGCAGAAATAAGTTGGTTTAATAAACTATGAAACTCTATCACAGAGCCAGTCTTCAGTTGTTGAGGAGACTGATCTTTATCGATCCATTGCAGCCAGAGCAGAAAAGGTTAAAAAGAAAAAGAATCTTTGTATGACTACAATAATCTGCCCATTATTCTGCCCCTGTGTTATCATTTATATCAAAGGTGTGGATGGATAAACAGTTGAAATGCAAAGATAAGATTAAAACGAGTCGCATCTCATCACCCTGTTGTTCAGTGTTTGTGCAGAATTCTCTCTCTAATGATTTTAAATGATGTAACTGTTGTGAAAATGTATCAATTGATTCAAAGTTAGAAGTGGAGGAGAGCATCTCTTGGACTTGTGATGGACATCCAAACATTAAAATGACAAAATAAGCTTTATATACCAACAGAGATGCAGCCTGTGAGGGACCAGGAAACAGCCTGTTAAATGCTTAATTCGCCTCTTGTCTCTCTCACACCAGGTGCTAAATATCACGCAGGCTCACAGCACTTTGTGTATATGTGTTGTCATGTCTGAATGAAAGTGTGAGGGACATTAATGTAAACTTTAAAACGGCTTCTTAAGCACCAGTATGCTGAAATCTGTTTATCTGCAGTAGAAGACAGACATTATGATGACAGGAATATGTGGTACCAAGAGCTGCCTGACTGTGTGTGTGTGTCCTACACTCACAACAGCAGAGTGAGGTGGCATCACTGAGCCGTGGAAAACACAGTCCCTGCCTGGCAAGGTTGGGAGTGTGTGTCCAGAAAGGACAAGAAACCCACACACTCTCTCTGTCTAAGGTCAGCTGAATCTGCTGCCAAGAAACTAACATGAGTCTGGATGTGCAGGTCAGGACAACACCGAGATCCAAACATATTTTCTAGCAGATTCACACACAGAAAAACATCGGCAGAGCAGAAGGTTGGCCCATTTTAGGCTGTAGAAAGTCCTGCAGCTCGCTCCTTGGCTGCTTTGCACCCTTAGAAGGAATGAGCTGCAGCTGTGGCCGTTGAAATGCTGCATTCTTTGAAATGTAGTTGTGTATCTTAGGGTGTCACTTTTCTGGTCAATGTTTTGGTTTATGGTTCCACGGCTTTTTAAAGCCGTTGGAGCTCTTATGAAGATGAACAACGTCTCTGTCGACAGACGGCGGTGTGGTAACATGATGTCATCGTGGACCTAAACAGAGTATTCTCTGGCTCTGTTCTTGGATAGATTATAATGAGACATGAGAGCTGCTGTTGCAGAGGTGGAGATAAATCTTATCTAGACACTTAAAAAGGATATACAGAAGTCTGAGGAGTGGCTGAAGTTATTCTAAGCCAGTTTTATTCTTATTCTCTATGGTCAATAATTACAGTCCATAACCTTGTAAAACAGATGAACCTGTTACAATCAAAAATTCCAGTTTCACTTGTACAGGTTCATACAGGTGAAAGCGCTGTACAGACGACTGATGCGCTGATGATACATCAGATGACATGGGAACAGAGGAAACGATTGAAAAACTAAACTTACTGGTGAATGATTCCTTTTCTGCTTAGATCTTTTAGTTCTTGATGCTGAGACCTTTGCGTCATCTTCTCTTTTCATAGATTTTATATATTTTTGTCTGTAACTGGTGATGTGCTGGTGAAAGAAGCTTGTGGGAGTGAAAACAAACTCCGGCCGTATCCTCTCCTCTTCCCCCTTCCCTGTCTCTGAAAATACGTCAAATGTGGTCGTGTCAACCGGCAACAACTGTAGCAATCAGGTGCCGTAGTGTGGCAGTAATAACCGGCTCCAGAACTGATGTATATGGAATATAGAGCCTGTGAATTTTTTGTGGCACTGCAGCAACACAATGTCAAATAAAGAGGTTTACATTTTAGCGATATGCATACGTATGTCTAACGTTGTTTGTAGCGGATGTATATGCAGTAACAAACAAATTATACAGAGGAATGTATTTTTTGTTTTTCCCCAATAACACTGATTCAGTACTAAGAAGAAAATTTGCAGCATGCACACTGGAGATGATTTCCTCACTGGTATTTTATTTCACTAAACAAAAGAAACTCATTACTTGTGAGCGTTCGAGAGCCCAGGACCAAGAAATGTATCAATGTTCTGTTGTCCAGGTAAACTGCCCGCAAAGCGGACCCAAAGTTCGGCCCCCAAAACATTTGTCAAAGGGTTGGGACCTGGGTGCTAAGGTGAATATGGGGTTGAATATGAGATAATTACTTATGTTGTGCTAATATTCTGTTTGATATTATTTTCAGTTGATTGCTTTTGTTATTTACAAGAGACTCTTATCACACGCAGAAACAGGAAAGCATAAGATGTGTTAATAGCATTCACTGTGGCTGGCCCGTGCTACTGTCCCCAGGTGTGTGTGAGATGCTACTATATGATGCTGCTATATGATGTTGCTTGTCATTTCCTGTCTGTTTGTTTTCTCTCTACTCCCTAAATCAATCAGACCTCATCTCTGTGGGTGTGTTGGGGAAAAAAAACTGTGAAGCTTTGAATCAGGAAGTGCAGACACACATATGCTGTTAAACAGACAGACATAGTGAGTCAGTGGAAAGAAACATGCTTTTATTTTTGGAGTAATTAACACCATGATCGCTAATCTGCTCCTCGTCTGTTTCTCCATCAGACCATCAAGGCCACGTCCCCGCTCGGTGACCCCCGAGTGACCTACAACTTGGAGGAAGGTCAGGTGCCAGAGACCAACATGCCGGTGCGGTTCTACATCAAACCAAACCGTGCAGACGGCTCAGCGTCCATCCTGGTAGCCGAGAACCTCAACTACGAGACAACACAGTTCTTCACGCTCAGAGTGCGAGCACAGAATGTTGCCGCCGTGCCGCTCGCCTCCTTCACCACCGTTTATGTCAACCTGACAGGTGAGTCAGGGGAAGCAGTGCGTGTGGATACACTAGTCTCCAGACTGTCAGCTTCTCATGTTAAACTCAGTGCAAATTTATTTCCATCTAAAAGAACACCCCCCAAAAAATGGTTGTCAGGCCCAAACACTAGCTCTACATGTAAATGTTTTTGTTTGTGTCATCTCCTACAGCAACAGCACAGTGAACTAAGACGCACACTAGGAAACTAAGCAGCATGGTATTAGTGTTTTAATAGCACATGGGATTTGGATTTGAACTCTAATTAGAATTAGGAACACATTTACTCTCATGATAAAAGTCACCATCTAGCTCTGGGGGGAAGAAGCAATCAGAGAACAACAGAACCTACTGGCAAATGTTGAGAAAAATGAAGTGCAGTTCACATTCCTGATCATCGCTGGCTGTGAAAATGAAGAAAATAGCAGCGGCTGATGGCGTGACTGCATGCTGCCTCATTTTAACAATCAGCATCAGTAGGCGGGAGGAGAAAAGGAAAGAGGAGACGACACTTCCTGACTGTGACTGGATGAACCCACATTGGATGCAGTAATTGGCTTGGTGGAGCTTGACAGTCAGCTGACAAGATGCTTTGTGGTCTCTTCAGGGCATTTGCAGAGTAGTTTCCCACCAATAACTCAGTTCTCATTAGTGATGAGAGACCACCCAGCTTCAGTTCTGAGAGCCTCTGAAGCCACAGGTGATCGGTTTCTCTGCTTGTTAATCTCCTACCCTGGTGTAAATGTTGTAAAAGCACAAACCCTTCTGTCTGTCTGAGCTTTCCTTTGCCTTCGATCTGGCTTTTCTTTCTTTGCTGCTTTGTTTGTTTGTCTGTTTCCCATAGTCTGTTTTAATCCGGTTTGATCAGCTTTGATGGACTTGACAGACTGGATGTTTTCTCCTGCCGGTTTCTGTAACAAAAAAGATCAATTTAAAAAAAAAGTTGATTTTCACTGCTGATTTCTTTTCTTTCTGTCAGACGTGAATGACAACGTTCCTTTCTTCCTGTCATCCACCTATGAGGCCACGGTTCCTGAAGGAGCAGAGGTCGGCACATCGGTGGCTCAGGTGTCGGGCACAGATCTGGACTCTGGTCTGCACGGGCAGGTGAGGAACACCCTCACCGATTACTCGGTAACTTCTCCGCTCTTCTGCTGCTTCAGCCTCTTTGTCTTTCAGATCCACTATGGGATCTTGAAGGATGAAAGCGGTGACTCCCAGTTCTTTGGCATTGACTCGCACAGCGGCATAATTGTCACTCGAGCTTCTTTCGACCGTGAGCAGAAAGCCTCGTACCTGATTGAGGTGCAGTCACAGGATGGCTCCGAGTCAGCCCGACCTGGCCAGCACGGACAACCCAACACTGGTACGCAACACCCTCATACAAACACGCAAAGTGACAAAAAAACTCATGCAAAACATTTATTACACATGATCTGATTCATTGTGTGTTGATACAGACAGTTCATAATTAGAGTAAAAGGTTCTTTGGCTACATATGATTAGCACATGGAAATGTCAGGAGGAACACTGTGGGCTTCATTCAAACAGACACAGCCTACGTCAGGATATTTGTCACCGATGTCAATGACAACGCTCCGGCGTTCGCCCAACCAGTGTACGAGGTGAGCGTGGAGGAAGACAAGGAGGTTGGCTTCATCCTCATCACCGTCACCGCCAATGACGAGGACGAGGGTGAGTCAGACTCCTGTGTCTCAGTGACACAGGTGCTGGTTTCTCTGATCCATGTCTCAGTTCACATGTGAAACTGGCTTTTTGTCACTCTCCTCTTCTTTCTGCTCTGTTTAGTACTTTCTTGTCCTCTAGTTTCATCTCTTCCTCTTTTTCTCCTCTTCTTTCTGCTCTGTTTAGTAATTTCTTGTCCTCTAGTTTCATCTCTTCTCTTCCTCTTTCTTTTCAACTCTTTTCATTTCTTGTCCTCTCTGTTTGTCTCCTCATCCTCTTTCATTCTATTGTCTTTTACTTATTTTTACTTCTCTCCTCTTTGCATTTTCTTTTTTATTTGCTCCTTTACAGTGATGGTTTCTGAGTTTGGGAGAACTGTCTTTGGTTTGTAATATCCAGTCAGAAGGATGTGCCTGTTGGCTGGTCTGGTTAAGTTGGATGTTTGGCCTGCCGGGCTCACAGATCCAGTGTGGGCCCAGCAGACAGAGGCAGTTGATAGACAGTGTAGAGCTACTCAGCTTTCCTGTAAATGTCTGTGGAGGAGATGAACAGTAACCATCTCAGTTCTAGTTTCCTTTTTGCATTTTTGACTTTCTTTTATAGTAATGCAACCACTGAGGAGCTGAGAAGTGTTTTTTTTAAATTGGTTTTCTCCTGTATACATTTTCCTCCCAGTGTCTTATGTCCTTTATTTGTTCCTCTCATAAGAGGTGGATGTGCTGGTTGTCTTTTGTTTAATAAAGGAGTTCATAAGCCAATGGCTTCCCTCCTCTCCTTGTTTCCTCCTTTTGTTTGTTCTCCTGTCCTCCATTCTCCCCTTCTCTCATTCTCACCTTTCTTACCATCTTGTCCTTTTCTCTCCTCTCCTTGTTCCTTCTCCTCCTACCCTCCTTTTCTTTCCTTTCTTTTCTTCTTGTTTCTTTGCCTCTCCTCTTCTCCTTCTCTTTCTGTTACAGATTGTTAGTGAGTGCTGCTGCTACCTTGATGTTGACAGTTTGATGTTTATCCCTCCTCCTCGGCTCTAAACCAATAAGCAGCAGGAAATAAAATCAGAAGACAACAACACAAACCTCTCTCTCTTTTAATGATGACTGCTGGCGTCAAGTCAAAGCCTCAGGAATTTCTTTAGAAAGGAGTGTGATGCCTGATTATTTTTTCTTTTTTTGAATCTTCAACCTTTTTTTACCTGCACTGAGGGATCCACATTCACAGTCTGCTTCATATTCCTATTCCCGATCTGTTCTGATTCCCTCAGGAGATCCCTGAACTTCCCATGGTCTGGTTTCTTGAAACTTTCTGTGGTAGTTTGATCAAATTTCCAATTACTGGATTTGTTAAAAATAGACCAAACTTCCTGAAGGCTTTACTAACAAGGTGCAAACAAAAAATCTGAATCAAGTTGGCGCTTGTCTTCACTCTGTGTTGGCTGGAGGAAGGAGAAGTAAATATGTGATTGTGTGATTCAGCAAGAAAAGTCCATATTAATATCATATGATTTAGGAAGCTAGCATGGGGTTATTGTAGGTGATCCGATTTATGCTACTGACAACACAAACAGTGTGGGGCTGCAGCAGTAGTCAGGTCATGTTTCAGCACATCATGGGAGGATTGCTGCATTCACATAATGGAGGTGACAGGACAAACAGCGCTTATTATAAGTCGTTCACACATTAGTCTGCAGTGTTAGCTTCAGCGCTAACCTTGTAGTCACACCAGCCTAAATGAGTTGCTTGTGTTGTGCTACTCATTTGTAGCAGTTGAAACCAGATAGAAAGTCTATAGTTCCTTTTAAATTAGTTCAATCAGCTGTGTCAGTGCTAATATCTAATTGTATTTCTTTATTGACAGTGCTGGTGGATTTACCCTTGGCATCCTGTAGCACCAAAACAGTTCTGGGTGGGAGGAGGATCTATGAAATGAACTGCCCCGTTATCCGAACAGTGTGTTTCAGCAGAGGTTTTTACAAATGCGGAAAAAGCAAAACAGGCAGGGACACCGGAGACCCATGTGAATGTCAGAAAATGCTCTAAAAGTAAATATGCATAATATGTGTCCTTTAAACACATGCAGACAAATAATAAACCTTTTGATACTGTAGGCCTTGCAGTAGTATAGTGTAAGGGCTCTGTACAGTACATTTACAGCCTGTCTGCCAACAGTTTGTTCAAGTCTGTGCTTCTTTCACCAAGTAAGACATCTCATCACTATCAAACTCCTCATCTCAAATCTGAATGACAAGTTGAAGATTCTTCCCACTCTGCTGCTCGACTTTAAATAATATGAAAAACAAAACAAATCAAGAAGTAACCCTGATCTATTACAGCTTCAGTTTTATTGATCCTTTATCAGTATTAACAGAACTGTGCTTGCTGAGTCAGAAACTGAGATTTGAGAGTAGGATGTTAGATGTTCATTGACAGCCTGATTAAATGGCTACTTGTCACCAAACTGTAGGTCATAATGTCCCTGAGTCTGAACATGTTCCATTACAAGACTCCATCACTTTAAGAGTCTGCTAATATTCATATTTCCTTGCTGTTGCTAGATGGGCCTCCCAGTCACTGTAGCTGTGCATTTGTCATTGTTGTAAGTGTCTAGATTTAGTGTTTATGCCCCAGACTGATCACTGCAAGGTTCGGGAAGACACTAAACACAGGATTAGGAAGTGCTAACACAGCAACTGCTGATGATCCCCTCCCAGATGTTGATGTTTTATCCCCTCACCAGCGTGTCCTGGGTCTGCCGCGGGGTCTCCTACCAGTATGTAAAATAAGGGAATATTCCTCTCACTGACTGAGTCAAGGTGTGACCAGAACCTCCACACATAAGAAAAGCAAACACGTGTCTCTCAATTTGTGATGTTGCACTGGTTCAAACAGTAGTATTACTCAAACAGGTCCTGTTTCCTACTGGGCCTGCTCTCACCAGAGTTCGCCAGAGATCTGCTCTGATCATCACAGTGTCACACATTCACTCAGTGGCTCTTTGTAAAAAAGACACCAGTCAGTATAAAATACACAGAGAAATGTTAATGGCTGTGCAGTCTGGTTTACCGGTAGGACAACTTGATATGTGGACAGGCATCCCTGTACCATCTGAAGGCATACTGATGCTGGTGCTTTGTATATATAACCACTGTATACACCAGATGAAGTGTGCGTGTGCTTGTGCATTTGTGTGTATGTGTGTTTGTCTGAAGGTGAAAGAAGCTTCTGAACAGTCTGAGTGATGAGCTGTAAACTGAGCTGAAGGTTTTATCCACTGACTGCTGCTTTGTCACCTTGGCTGCAGGTGTGTGTGGGTTTGTCTTTATATACTTGTGCGGACCAACCCCTGACGGAACGCCTTTCTTGTGTGGACGTTTCTTCTTGTGTGGACCTTTTGGGTGGTCCACACAAGGAAAATTCTAGGATAGGCTCCTTTCTGTTTGGTGAAAAAGACTGTTCAAGTTGCTATTTCATCAAGTCGCTGCCCTTCACTTTTTGCGGCGACCGTGGTGCGGTGGGTAGAGCAGTCGCCTCCCAACCACAAGGTTGGAGATTTGAATCTCAGGGCCAGCAATCCACGTGTCGAAGTGTCCTTGGGCTGCCATTCCTTGTGTGTGTAACATACTTGGCCATACATTCATTCTATTCATCCTAAAGAATGATCTGTCTAAGTTTCAGAAGATGTCCACATACAGAGAGTAAAGTCAGAAAAATGTGTCAGCTTGTGCTCTAAAAGTATCATGCCCTGATTAAATACTGCTTAAGCTGAATTCTGCCTGTGTCTTTAAAAGGGCGCAGACAGGGCAGCTTAGAAGTGGGTGGGAATCAAGCAATATTTATAACACCTGGAGCTTGAGGCTCACCTTCAACTAATGTTGCGTTAAATCAGACCTGGGCATTTTACGGCCCGCAGGCCACATCCAGCCCTTTGGGCATCCCTGTCCGCGTGAGGTCCATCAAATCAGAACATGAATGAAAAAAGTTCACGGGTGAACTTAAGATCCCCGACCTACCAGGTGAGAGACAGGTAATGTTGGCCAGCTAACCCTCAAAATGTCAACTCACACCAAAAAAAGAAAAGTTGATGCCGAATGCTGCGTTTTCAACAAGACATCGACTGGAAAGTATTTGTTTACAGAAGTGAAAGGTAAAGCGGTGCGCTTAGTTTGTGGTACAGAGGTTGCTGTGTTCAAGGATTACAATTTGAATCGCCACTACGTGACCAAACATGAGGAGAAATACCTGTGTACCCCGTTATCACCAGGGAGTAACCCATGAATGGAGCTAGATAGTGGGGGGAAAGGAACCGGCTAGCTCCCCTGGTGAACCAGAGCTCTAAGCACCCGGCGCACCGGTTGAACCTGTGTAGCCACGCTTAAGCCCCCTCCCTGGGCTAAACAATTTAAACCGG
>NW_018128069.1:1003535-1016216 GCF_001952655.1 Monopterus albus
TTTCTGCTTGATCTGGTGTTGGTTGGAATAATCAAAGGTTGGGTGGTGGGAACCTGGGTAATCTAAACCCCCACCACCCCAGTCTTAAGCTAATTAGGTGCAGCAGCTTTTGTCACCCGTCGTGTTTTCTGAATCCTGTTTGGTCCTCCAAGTGGAAAATTTGCCGAACTAAGTGTGTTTGGTAATGAGATCAAGGCACTTTTTTTTTTTACATTTTGCTGAGTTTAGTGTTTCAGTTTAGTGTTGCCCCAGGGTTTAGTAAACACACACACTTATGCCACTGCAGTGAAGCTGAATAATGTTGATTAGTAAATCACAGAATAACGGGGTGAGGGGGGTGGATGCTCTTTTGTTATGACATTTTTTACTGAACAGAAGTGATGTTAATGTGTCAACAGACGCTAATGATGATGATGACTGACTGGGAATCAGTGGCTGCCAGAGTGAAGAGTGTGGGAACAAGAAAGAGCAAAAACCAGGGTTAACGTCAGTTTGGCTTTTTGATGTGGAGAGGGTTAAAAGGACTTTAAATGTGGTGTTCTTTCTTCTGGATGTGCTGGCCTACCAATCCAATGAGACAGTGAAGAAACAGATTTATGTGTTTTAAGCTTATTAGATTCCAAAACACAGCACAGTGGTTTGTGATGCTGTACAAATCAGGCTGAACTCCCATTAGCCATGCCATGATATGCTGTGCCATTCTGCAGCAGGATAAAAAAATCATGTCTTGCATTTTTAACGAACTGTCTTTGTTCAGCTATTTTATACCCTAACAGAAGAATGCAATTGTACAGAATGAGTATTTGGAGGTAATTATTGGTCATTGGGTTGCATATGTTGCTAATTATAAGGGACAATTTATTCGAAAACTACTTCCCGTAAACCTACTGGGACAAAGTTTCACACAATGTTTTAATGACATGGCCACATTCTGGGCAGTGCAGTTCACTGAATCTCAACAAGCTGCAGTATCCCCTGCAGCCGTCTGAGGCCAGAACATGTGATATTTTTTAATGCGAATTTAAACTGAAATGAAAGTGATGAGTTTAGTCCTTCAGAGTGTCTACCTGCAGTCACCGCTCAGGGACAACTTTCCCCTCAGGTCCACCTCATGCGGAGCAGAGATCTGACCTTAATCTGAATTTTGGGCCTCCTGCTAGGCTGCGAATTAAATCAGCCTTGTCCCCCAGTGTGTGTGTGTGTCTGTGTGTGTATTCAGAAGGCAACACCATATGGCCGGACTCATCATTAGGGAGGCTGCCAAAGGCAAAAACCACTGGAGCTACTCCCTTTACACACACTTACACACACTCACATTTGTACACATACACACAACCAAGTGTCACGACAGATCGTGCTCAGAGGCTGTAACGGACCAGTGCATTTAAGTGTTTGCTCAAACACATATACATACTCTCCGATGGCATAATGAAGGTCCTCCATGTCTCCACACATGGTGCTTGTCTCCTTGGTACCGATAGACAGAGAGC
The DNA here is from genome assembly GCF_001952655.1 of Monopterus albus. Classification (NCBI taxonomy): domain Eukaryota; kingdom Metazoa; phylum Chordata; class Actinopteri; order Synbranchiformes; family Synbranchidae; genus Monopterus; species Monopterus albus. The sequence goes on from NW_018128069.1 coordinate 1,005,026, forward strand.
ATGCCAGTCCCAGACAGACCTGGCTCTGGGCTCTGAACTGCATCTGTGTGTGTCTGTTTATTACATCCTTGTGTGGGCTTACTGTGCCCAGGTGTACATGGGTTTGAATTTTATACCATAACAGTGAGGACATTGTTCACACCTTCAAAGGGCTGTTTGGGGATTATTACCATGTCTACACTAAAAGTGTTTCAGCCACGAAATGGAAAGAGGAAGAAGCGAGATGGAGATGGAGGAGACAAGGACCATCGAAGAGTTTAGGAGACAAGATGAAGAGGGAGAGGGGATGAAAAAAAGGAGAAGAAGCCAGATAAGATAATGACAAGGCAGGACAAGTGAAGTGGTTAAGAATTGGAAGCAATAAAAGATGTGGAAGGGATGGTCAAAGATATGAGAAAAAAGGAAGTTTGAGGCCAAAAAAAGAAGAGGGGTTGAGGAGGAGTACTGGAAGTGAGGAGTACAGAGAGAAGTCAGAGTAGAGATAGGAGAAGGAGACGAAGGAATGGAGGAAAGAGCAAATGGTGAGGACAGTATGAGAAGTGCTGTGTAGTTTTCAACTCTCCCAGTATGAGGAGGAGGAGGAGGTGTGGAGGAGAGCAAGGCGTCTAACAAGCCCCACTGTGAGAGAGACTATTCCATATCTGCTGCTGTCCATGCTCTCTGTGTCTGTGTGTGTGTTTCCACTGCCAATCACTTGTTTTTCTGCATGGAAATCTGCTCCAGTATAATTCCAAACAGCTTCTTTTCACAGTAAAAGCATCACTGTCAGTTCAACGATGGCACGTGTCATGGCTCAGCAGCTCTGCTCATTCTCTCATACGAATGCATACGTTTTTTTACTGTAACCTTTATTTAACCCGGCTGGCAACCCCCTTTTCAAGTGTTACAGGTTACACCAGAACAATACAACATCAAACACACAAACATGGACAGATTATGAGATAACAGGCCCCTGGACATGGACGTGTAAGAGGCCCCCACCCCTCCTACAATGGAGCGCCCAGCTGAAACTTTACAGCAATGGCCATTTTGTCCTCTATTTGTGATGGTGTTGTTTGTTGGTCTTTGTAGTATTTTTGCGTCTGTGGATGTTTTGCATTTGTGTAGTTGATGTGAGGCTCTTTGTAGTAGTTTTCTATCTTGGTGGTCATTTTGCATCTGTTTGGTCAGTCTGCACCTTTTTGTAGTAAATTTGTGTCTTTGCAGTATTTTTGTGGCTCTGTTGTATTATGCATCTCTTTATGGTTATTCTGCTTTTATTTGTGGTATCTTAGTAGGTCTTTGTAGTATTTTTGTGTTTTTGTAGTTGCTTTGAGTCTTTGTTGTCATTTTGTGTTTATATGGAACAGGTGTGTGTCTCTGTGCGGTTGTTTTGTGTCTTTTCAAGTCATTTGATTGACTTTCTGACAAAAAATGTAACAGTCGCTTCAAACAGAGGCTCAGGCCCAGTCAACGTCCGCTTGACCTGTCAGATACAGTATTTTAATCCAGCACAATATCAACAAGTCGACCCAAACAACACAAACTGACCTGTCCTTCTTTTCTGTCATCCAGGTGCCAATGCCAAGCTGCGCTACCAGATCACTTCAGGAAACACCATGGGCACCTTCGACGTGGAGCCCGAGGTGGGCACCATCTTCGTGGCTCAGCCACTGGACTACGAGATGGAGCAGCGCTATGAGCTCCGCCTGGTTGCCTCTGATGGGAAGTGGGAGAACGAGACGCTGGTGGTGGTTCAGGTGATCAATCGCAACGATGAGGCGCCTGTCTTCAGCCACACCGAGTACCGTGCCACTGTGACCGAGGAGCTCAGCCAGCTGCCAGTTCTCATCCTGGAGGTCAGTTATTGAGTTTGCTGGGATTTTATGTCATAGTAAAGGCTTCTTAAGGGATTCTTAGGACTTTAGTTTATGTTAGTTTATATCCTACTGACATTTGCTGGTTACTGGAGCACATATGAAGCTGCAGAGGGACGATTACCAACCGGGCAAAGTGTTGACTTTCCACAGTTAAGCTGTAAGAAAACATGTTTACTTACTAACTGGTTCATGGTGTTTTGCTATTTTATTATGGTGCGTTCATCTTAAGAATCTCTTCCAGATATTCTCTATATTCGCCCATTTTCATTTTACGTCATAAAATTTTATCAATACATGTGATTGATTCAGAACACTGGTCATCCATGATCACCCAAATCAAGTCATACTATGTTAAACTTGTGTGCACGGTGGTGCAGTGGTTAGTACTGTCAGCTCACAGCAAGGAGGATTATGGAGATGGCATGTTCTGCCGGTGCCTGTGTGTGTTTCCTCCCATAGTCCAGACATGCAGGTCAGGTTGACTAGTGACTCCAAACTGTCTGTAGGTGTGAGTGGTTTTCTGTCTCTGGGTGTCAGCCCTGTGACAGCCTGTCAGCCTGTTCAGGTGTACCCAACCTCTCACCCACTGTCCCCTGGGACTAGCTCCAGACCCCCCGCCTCACTTTCTACCAGATAAACAACACAGATAATGGATGGGTGGATGTTGAACTTGTTTGTGGTACAAGCCCTGCTAAAAAGTGCCTCTCACCAGATGTGTGCTGGGAGAGGGCCCCTCTGTGAGCCTGCACAGCATCACAAGATACAGAAAATGGCCGAATGGATGGGCTGAGAGCACTGAGGTTTTTGATTGTTGACCTAAACTCTAACCACAAGAACCTATCAGAGGTCCATCTGAAACTGTTTTAAAATAGAAATGCGAGGAAGTCACACCTTCAGCAGAAAGGAACTTGCTGAGAAAATGTCAACGCTTATATGAACAATATGCGAAAATGTATCGGGTTTAACGTGAACGAATTTAATAGTATTGGTTACGCTTCAAACATTTAGATGAAGCAGCTGAAGCAACACCTCAACAGAGATCCAGTGTCGACACTAACAGATCACACATGTGACATTGTTTAACACAATATCTGCTGATAGAAGCACCAAGCTTTAACATACCCAAGCCCTTCTGACAGGAAGAGCCCCTCATCTGAAAAGTTGCTTCAGAAAAGTCAGCAGACCTCCTCCTTCTGTGGCTTTCATCCGCCTTTCGTCACACCTATCTCCGGTAATTCACACTAATATGCATGTGCTGCCAGGCTAAATCAGATTGAAAAGGTGGAAGAGCATCAGAAACAGCAGGGAAGTAATCCCCATCAGACAGGCATGTGTCACCGAGTCCTCCACCCGGGCCTACTTCCCCTCGCCTGCTGGAATTGATTTGATGAGCTCTTGGTTCCTCTCTAACACTCCCGATAGTTTTTCCGGTGCATGGCGGCCCCTCCCTGAACACATGCCTCTCTCAGCCCTGTGTGTTAATGCAGTTCAGCAGATAGTGAACGAAGTAGAAAATCCAATTTGAAATGAATATTTTCTGACTTCACCTGTGTAGCAGCCTCCTCTGTGGTGCTGTGACTGCTCATCTTCAGTATTGTCTACCTGCATCATGTTGTCAGGAAATGCACAGAGCTCACGGGGGGAGGCAGCGGGGGGGGGGGGTACTTCAAAGGCTTCTATAAACAAGGCCTCTGGTGAGAAACGAGGAGAAGAAAAGGTAATGGTGTACTTTTTCTTGCTTTTGCTGGCATCCATTAACTTTTAATTGCATTGTGTGACACGGTGACAGATGTGAGAGCTGGCGCAGTCGCTGCTGCTCTGGTCCCGGCGTTCACAGAGATAGCAGGAAGGCAGGTTAATTAAGCAAACAATACAAAGCGACAGAGAAATGTTTATTCCTGTGTTGCAGAGCGCCTGTGTGCGGGGGCAGCTGCTGCAGTCAGCTGCTGTTTGCTGGGCTTGACATTTGTACTTAATGAAAAAGCAATTCAACTGTTTTGCTAAGATACACCTCAGCGAAAAACAGACTGAAAAGGCGATCGACCACCAGGCCTGATCCCACTGCCTCCCTCCTCCTCAGCAGCTCTGTTGGTTTTTTCAACACATCTTTGTATTCCGGTCATAGTTAATCATAAAAATGGGGATAATGGTGCACACTGAGACAATCTCAAGTCACAGCTTCTCAGTCTGTTTCAGACGTCCACACACTGGATAATCACTGCATAAAGTTGTTTGGGAAATTCCAAATGCTGTTAGTAGATCTGAACCAGTCACAGAGCAGCAATCTAATTGCAGAGTGAGCAAGACAAGAAACCACTGATTATGTTGACTGAAATGAAAATCCTCCCTTTCTCTTAGTTTCATTTACTTTACACCAACCTGAAGGTTGTGTGTCTAATACCCCTTTTCCTCTGCTGTATTTTGGCTTTCTTCTGACAGCCATCCAGAACCTGCATCAGAGTTATTAAAGAACATCAACATTTTAAAAACATAACACAACTGGAAGTTTATTCCAGCTCCTTGAAGCAAAATTGCTCAACATTGTGTTTCTTTTCTTGCAGACAGACATATCTGATTTTGTTGTCAAACCTTTGTAGGTGTCAGCCACAGATCCGGACCAGGAAGCCGATCAGACCGCCCTCCGCTACTCTCTCCATGGCCAGGGTGCCGGGGGTGAATTCACTATTGATGAACACACTGGGAGGATCTATGCCCAGCGCCGTCTGGACCGTGAGGAGCGCCCAGCCTGGAGATTCCTCGTCCTGGCCACAGATGAGGGAGGCGCAGGTCTCACAGGATTTGCTGATGTGCTCTTAGAGGTCAGAGATGTCAATGACAACGCGCCTTTCTTCCCATGCCCGGCATTGGAAGTAGACGGATGCTTTGTTGGCCAAGTGCCTGAAAATTCACCTGCTGACACCTCTGTCATGGAGATGCGTGCCATGGACCTAGACGACCCCAACAAGGGCGCAAATGCCATGCTGACTTACAGCATAATCAAAAACATCCGCAACGAGATCAACCTCAACCTGTTCTCTATCAATGCCACCACGGGGACCATCTACACAGTTCTACGTTCCCTGGACCGAGAGGCAGAGGACCATTACCTGGTAGTGGTTGAGGCCAGGGATGGAGGGGGACTGGCAGGGACAGGGACAGCCACTATAATGGTTTCAGACGTCAATGACCACCCACCCCTCTTCACTCAGAGACTCTACACTACTCAGGTGAGTTTACCAAGGTAACTTTATTTGTATAGCACCTTTTAACAGCAAGGCAATTTAAAGTGCTTTATATAAAATGGCACTAAGAAAAACACAAGGCCATCTAAAAAGACATCAGACATAATATTAATAACGTGCTTTTGTTGTGTTCAGGTGACAGAAGACTTGGAGGTAAACAGTGAGGTTCTTGTAGTTTCTGCCACAGATGGAGATGAGGGGGAAAACGCTGTGGTAACCTTCAGCATCGTCAGGGGTGATGAGGACAGGAAGTTCTTTGTGGAGACGGACAAAGTGAACCGACGTGGGGTGATAAAACTTAAGAAGAAGGTTGACTTTGAAAAACCCCATGAGAGAAGTTTCAATCTGACTCTGAAGGCTGAGGACGCTGACTTCTTCAGTCTGGCTTACTGTGTCATTCAGGTGGAAGACTCCAATGATAACGCCCCTGTCTTCCTCCCACAGTTCTATGAGTCACCTGCCATGTCTGAAGACGTATCTGTCGGGACTATTGTTGCTCAGGTTACAGCTTCTGATCTAGACTCAGGCCAAAACGGACGTTTTTCTTACAGTATTTCCAAAGAGTCTGACCCTTACAGCCAGTTCCTGGTGGACCAGTCTGGTTGGGTGGTAGTGGCCAATTCTCTGGACAGGGAGAAAATCTCGCAGCACAGGATCATGGTCCTCGCCACAGATGCTGGGACTCCACCCCTGACTGGCACTGCCATTGTCATGGTGACTGTACTCGATGTTAACGACAATGGGCCAGAGTTCGAGGTCTGCTATAAGCCTGTTGTTTGGGAGAACACGGCAGCACCACAGGCAGTTCAAATAAACGAAACCTCCCTCCTACTCCACGCCACCGATCGCGACACCTCCACCAATGGGGGTCCATTCTCCATACGTCTCCTCATGCTCACCTCAGACGCCACCAACTTTAATCTGACTGACTTTCGCAATGGTAGCGCAGCCATCACAGCCCTACGGACCTTTGATCATGAGCAGCAGAAAGAATACCGGCTCCCAATTCTAATGATTGACAGTGGCTCACCTCCAATGAGTTCCACAAATACACTGACGGTTGTCATCGGTGACAGGAATGACCACCCCCACTTGCCAGGACACACAAAGTTCGTTGTGTACAGTTATGAGGGTATGTTGAGTTTATGGCCTAATTCACAGGAAGGGGAAATGTTCTGCCTGGTTTGGCAGATGCATTTGCTTCATGTTGTTCAGCATATGTAAATGTTTTGTGGAGGGTCATAGGGTTTCTCCACCTTATTTGACCCCATCTATACACTTAAGTCTCACAGTCTTTATGGTTAAAGTTGATTGTACTGTACCTGCACCTAGTGCACTGATTTAGTCTTATGACCAGGACTATTATACTTGGAACGATTTACTTTTTAAGGAGTCGTTTCACCCAGTCCACCTGCAAATTTGTCTGCAATTTGCAAGCGACAATCAAAGATGAAACATGATGTTGTAACATTTGTGATGTGAGCAGCACATGCAAATCATTTTTGACTCAGCCTCAGCCTCTGCTCTGATTTAGTAAGGGATCAGCATGAACCACTACAAAGTACAAGTCTTTGCACACTGAAGCCTGAAACCTTTTGTTTTTAATTCTGTTCACAACAGCACAGTTTAACAGCACTTTTATATTGTAGCTTTTTTTTTATTGGTGTAGCTTTTTACTTAACCTTCATTCATTCAGGAACAGGCTTTGTGAGTGCACTTGCGGTTTGTCCATTTCACACCTGAAAGCCTCACAGTACAACCTACTACTTTCTACTCCAGAGGTTGGGCTGCCTTGCTCAAGGGTGCCCCATTTGTCATTCATCATCCCAGTTCAGATTTTACCTGGTCTGAGGGATTCAAACTTTCTGATTGCAGATGGGCTCCTCTGACCTTCAGGTCCCCCAGTGTCCCCCCACCACCTTCTGAGTGCCCGGTGTTAAGACTGTACTTGTCAGTCGACTGCTCGCAGCCTCTTGCTCCAGCCCACATCACTTATTTAGCATTTCATACCATCTGTCAGCCTGCTGTAATTTGCTGGAAAAACGAAGGCTTGCTGTAATGTATTTTTAGTGGTTTCCCTCTCTGGGGCCTTTCCACATGAAAGTACATTAACCCGCTAATAGGAATCCATCACGTACCTCAGCAATATGCCATGGAGCAAACAATTAACTCCAGCTTAAGGTTTGATGGGCACCTAAACAGGAGCCATTTTAAAAGGCAGCTGATTTCATGACTAAAGAGATTATAGCACTGTGTTCAGCTGTGTTTGGAAGAGGGGTAAAAACAGTGTGAACACTCTTCCTGTCGTGCTGTCAAACCATGACTGCACATGCCAACAAGGCATTGCACACCACCTTATCTCTGTAAAAAGGCCTCCACTCTTAATATTTTGGCTGTACAGCAGGGATCCCGTGTACTCAGAACTAATTCCTTTCAGAGTGAATGCATTTTTTGACTCTTACTTTCTGTCTCTGACAGGCATTCTCCCAGCGACAGTGCTCGGACAAGTTCAGTCCCCCGACCTTGATGACTGGAGTGAGAAGGTGTACCGGTTCGAAGGCAAACCATTCAGGTACTTTGATAAAGTGAAAAGTATTAGAGGGCTGAACGGAAGCAGAGGTGAAAAAGTAAACTTTTAGTAGTGTAAATGTTACAGTAAGGAGAGGTGGAGGGGTCTGAATGACAGCAAGGCCACGACATAGTAACACACCTCCTAAAGTGTCTTCCAGCAAGAGATGCCCATGGAAGAAGAGAGAAAATAAAAGATCTGAGCAGGAACTGACAGATTTAAAATGGAGAGAAAGAGACGGTGAGCTGCAATGAAGAGGAGAGAGGAAAACTGGGACAGAGAAACAGGCAGAGAAACAAAGGAGGAGTGAAAGTGAATGAAAGGGCCAAGGACGGGGAGGAGAGAGAGAGAGAAAAGGGGATCTGACTTGTTAGGAACAGTGTTATTAATACTTCATAACCAGCGGTGTTAAAAATTCCCAGTGAAGCACGGTGAGGGCAAGCTCGTTTTGTTTGATGAGGTGAGGCTTCGTGCGAACGCGTTGAAAGGGGAGCCTGATTGCATTCGCTGCCACCTCCTCTTCTAACAAGATGCCTATAAGGGGAGGCGACAAGAAAGTGTGGAGAACAAAGAAACTGCCAGAGAGGATTACCACAGACAGCAGGCTTCATCACAGCAGCTTGTGCACAGTATGGATCAGGTGTAGGCTGCACGTTTGGTACCTATAGAAATAAAAAATAAAAAAAAAATAAGAAGCAGCACAAGGAGTTCAGATGAGGTGGAGAAGCCCCAGTGAGCCAAAAACAACATGTCACCTCACAGGAAGGACAACATGTCAGCACAGGAAGCAAACAGCAGACTGATCTTCACATTGTATCTGCTCAATTCTTTAAAATCTTTGAGACATAAGGTAAAAGCATTTCATGGCCTATGCACCTAATGGGGAGGTGCATGCATTTTCTTATAGTGTGAATCTATAAAGCGTGACTGTGAGATGAATCCAGCAGTGCAGGTTTGATCCCAAACACATTTTGGCCTCGATTTAGTCACTGTTAATTAATCCATCTGGCCTGAACTATGATGGTCCCCTCGATGAGGGAGGTTAATCATTTACATGATGGCATAGACCCAGGACATTGATCATGATGCCTGGGATTGACTCGCCAAAGGCTCACTGATGAGGACCCCCCAGAGTGATTATTGTTCCACCATAGACATCCATCTGGTCACAGTCTGATCTGAGAAGATTTTACCCAGAAGACCACATAGAAAAACACATGATGATCAGCATCAGGCCAAACTTGGGGCATTTAAGCAGGAGGCTACTGGGTGTTGACATTTTCTCCTGCTTCATCCATGTGTTAAGGGGAAGTTCCATGTAACTTCAAGTTAATCAATTTTGCCTACTGTGCTTTCCTGATGCAGAGATGTTCCCAAGTTTGGCCAATCACAAAAAATATATACACTAAACTGCATTCTCTCCCTTCCTCTCAGGTTGTTCAGTCTGAACCAGAGTTCAGGTCAGCTCACTATCAGGGAGGGGACTCCTCCCGGCTCATACCACCTGCAGGTACGCGTGTCGGACCACACCTGGCCCGACGTCACCTCCACTGCTCAGGTGGACGTCATGGAGCTGCGGCAAGACGCCCTGCAGAATGCCGCCTCCATCCGCCTGTCCAGTGAGTCCCACATGGATATCATGATGATGATGATGGTATCAAAATGTCACTGTTTTTAATAAATGAAACAGTTCACTACAAGAAGCTTTAAAATTACTGTATTATGTCACCACATACTTGGTAGGTTTTCATCCACCGGTTTTTATGCACATTTTTAGTTTATACGTCAAAAAACTTGACTGGAAATGAGGGAAAGAAAAAAAACTAATCACAAAAAAGCAAGCTGCTGTATTGGTAAAAGCAAAATGCAACAAAGTGCAATGGAATCAGACTTAGCAAATCAATTATCATGTACATGAATCATGTGACCTAAATGTCACTGATGAGATGGAAAATAGCAGCAGACTGGAATACATCTGCGTGGAGCAATGCTGTAATGTTCCTCGGGTTAACGCATGAAACTAACAATAATGCCATATCGTGTTTTCTTGACTTCATTTTACCTCCTTGTTGCACCCCCTTCACTGGCACTGGTTTAAGGTCACTTGACCGGAAAATCACCACTGGCTGTTTATCCTGGTGAACCAACTTCTACTTCTCACAACAGTAGTGGAGGGAAATGTGCATTCATTCACATTTTCTTTTGCCAATTTGCAAAATTCAGTTACAACTTATGCTACATTAGGTGGAGCTCCACCAACACAAGATGCATGCTGTTTATGCACGCCCCGCCGGTTGCCAAGGTAACATGGTAATTGACAAGGCGGGATGTTGCACATCCCAGAGTGCCGCGGGGTCCCGGTCTCAGTGCAGTCAGCTCCCCCAGGCTCCATCTTCATCAGCAGTCCACAAGTGTGGCATGATGGGAAATGACTCCCAGTTCTTCTTCTCCTGTCTTGTCTTCTTCTTCTTCCCAGAATTTAAGTTTGGGCTTTTCTTTATTTTTCTTCCTTCATTTTCCTCTTTTCTGTTTTTACCTTTCCCGTGTAGTAACGTGTCTGTCTGTCCAGTATTTTTTATGCGGCTGCCGTTTTCCACTGATGGTTAATAAAGTTAGTAAATAAATCAGTTACCCTTCTCTTCTTCCAGACCTGACAGTGGAGCAGTTTTTCAGCAGTAGTGGTGGTGAGGAGAGTCGCTTCTCCTGTCTGGGTCGAATCTTGGCTGAACTCCTACAGACATTGCCTGAAGATGTCCAGATCTTCTCTGTGTGTGATGCTGGCCGACAGCGGGAGAAGGAGCTTGGCGTTTGGTTCGCTGCTCACGGCTCGCTGTACTACAAGGCAGAGAAACTTCATGGCTATGTGGCAGCAAACAAAGCCAAGGTGAGTTTCAACATGGAGTGCATGATTCCTTTAACGAATTCAGGGTTTGAGCTGTCTGCAGTATTTCTCCTTAACTGAACATGTCTGAACATCATGTCACTTTCTGACTCTTTTCCATTTTACCACATTAACCAGCTGTCTGGACAAAAACAGGCGTTTGGCAGGTTTGACTCTTTATTTTGACCTTAAAAACAATTGGAATTCAAGGAAAAAAACACTGTTCAAAGCCACAGAACTTTTTAAAAATTCTAGCGGAGATCTCAAAGCTTTAAAAGGCATATGTCCAAAGATATAATGATCACAGTGAAAACAGGACAGGACGCAGTGGCATTGCAAAAATCAACAAGTTGCTATTGATTTGATTTGATTTGATTTTGATTTGATTTATTCTTTCAAACATGTAACAACAGTCAATATGTCAACACACATAATTCCACACATATCCACAAATATATTTTCAATTTGCTCATACCTAGTACATGCTTGAACGGAGTAGGAAGAAGTTAGACTTATCTAGTCCTACCCCCTAACATCATCTTATCGTCATTGGTTTGCAAGCAGTATTACTACATAGATAATTTTGTTCTGCACCACACTAGTGATATACTAAAAACACCACACTCACAATGTTTCACCT
>NW_018128069.1:1017472-1027833 GCF_001952655.1 Monopterus albus
GCCACTGAAGCTGTGTTTGGTCTGCTGGCACTCGGGGCCGTCAAACATGGGCGGACACTTGCACCTGAGACACACAACGAAAAATTACTTTATCATTATTACCAGTGTCTGAGACACTGATAGTCCTGCTGGTGGACACTTCATTATAAAGGCATTCAACCCCACTGAATTCACTTCAAAATGTTAGTTAACATGCGTATCTACAATACCAGTATTTAATAGCACTGGTTTGATACATTGAGACTGAATTGGTCAGTCCATTATTTTAAAAATTACCTGAAGTTCTCCCAAATGCTGCAGGAGCATTAAAAAGCTACAAACAGTATTGAATTTAAATATGATACAATCAGGGCCAGATTCATTTTACAATTCTGAGGTTGCAAATTCAAATCCTCAATAAACTACTTTAGAATGTTTTCATCCATTCATGCAACAGTTCAAGTTCCATCTATTTTATCACCGTAAATGATTTTACAAAGATGATTTCTCCCCTTGGTCAACATAGAAACTCTAAATTCCTTTGTTATATTAAAATGTTTATGTCTAGAAATTTTAAAATGCAAAGACAATTTGTTCACAAAATTTATGGATCTTCTTTGAAACATGTCTAACTGTGCAAAACAAACTCCTCATCACGTCATTAACGGCCTGAAATTCCCAGACAGAGCACAGAGCCTTGATGCAGCTATGACCCTAATCACTATCTGCATTATCTGTAATAGTACATCAGGTGCAGTGGAAGCAGCTTCTTTACTGACCTGCCAATGTTGATTAAAGTGAAAAGAGACAGATCAACAGAAGGAAAGACAAACCAAGCCAACAAAAGTACTCACAGTTCATTATAGCACTGCACAAACTATGACCAAACCATGTGTATTGCATAAAGAAGAGTTTAATTTGAAGAGAGACTCGTCTTGGCAGCACTACAGCAGAAGACTGGAGTCAACCAGACCACGACAGAACTGGTTACAGTGGCTCTCCCTGCACTGACCTGTATCCCAGTGGTCCATCCTGGCAGGTGCCCCCGTTAAGACAGGGGCTGGTGGGGTAGGCAGAGCAGGGCAGATGGATGGCCTCTCGGCCTCTGCAGCCACATCGTGCTGTTGTCGAGGTTGCCAGTGACACCAGAGAGGTGTTACTAGAGCTGAGAGGCACCGGGGCCTGGCTGAACGAGACCTCGGTGCTGCAGCCTCCAGACTGACTGCAGTCTGTGTGGGGACAGTCATCGATCCCCACCTGAGAGATGGACACGCCCAGCACTGCCTCCACCTGCAGAAGGGGAGAGAGAAGAGATAACAGACAAACGCATTCATTAAACTGAACATAAAAGTAAGAGGTAAAGAATGTTTCTGTACCAAACCAACACTAGTTTAGAACTAAATCTGTAGTTTACAAACAAACTCTTAGCACAAAGCTAACCACGCTAAAGCTAGCACGAGACTAAAACTAAAAGGAAAGTAAACCGGTAGTGGAAAGTAGCTAAGTAAATTTACTCAAGTATTGTACTGGTTACAATTTTGAGCTACGTGTATTTACAATTTGAGTATTTCCATGTTCTGCTACTTCACACTTCAGATACCAACCTTGTACTTTTTACTGCACTATGAGTATCTGATAAGTTCAGTTCCTTTTCAGAATCAGATGAATCAAACCAAACCCAGTAGAATCATCAGACTCTATTGATCCCTGGTGGGAAATCATTGTGTTTCTTGAATTTTCAAAAAACCATCTGACGCTATCATGCATAATCCCATCAGGCCTTGCTTCCACAACCACATCTCCCTGGAGTTCCTGGCTGAATCTGCCAATGGGCTGCTCCTCTACAACGGGCCCCTTGGCTCCGCCCACCCAGGCGAGCCGGAGGATTTCATCGCCATAGGTGAGTTCACTGCTGAAGTGAACCGCCATAGGTGAGTTCACTGCTGAAGTGCCAGTGAGCAATGTGCTCATTCAGGAGGAGCTAATATGTCGTAAAATGCTGTCTCACAAACTTTTTAGTGTACAGTTACACAGCATGAGTATGTGTTGTACTGTCTACTACAACACCGAAAATGTTGTGATTTACCAGCCTGTTGCAGAAATACTGACTAAACAACACTTTTCTAAACATACAGAGTGAGCTACATGAGCTCTTACTGAGAAATTCCAGGAATTTTGGAAATTTGCATTGTTAAAAATGTTAATGGGAAACACAAAGAGCAAATCAGTCCTCTGCTGTAAAGTCAGAGAGCCTCATTAAGCCTGATGCCAGCCCCCGTGGTCCTGCTGATGGCCTATTGAACACTTCCTGCATAATCTGGTGCAATTAAAATTATGTAATTATTGAACCTGAGCTGGTGCTGTGTGGGTCAGTGGAGGGGAAAATCAAAGATGGGTGCAACATTGATCATTCGGAAGCATTTGTCACTTACATGTTCACTAACATGGTTAACATGGTAAAGCCATTTGTTTTGCTTTGTTGAATGCTGGTGTCTTCAGCTGCATCTCAAATGTTTCATTCAGCAAACAGAGCTGGCTCCAATGTAGTGTGAACTTTTGGTCATGTCACGTTTAGGTCACATTTAGTTAATCTGTTGTTCATGTGACAACATCAGAGCCAGCTCTGGCAGGGCGTCACCTCAGGGTGCTCCATGAGATGCTGTTGAAAGCTTGGAATCACTGGTAAATAGATCGTTGGTCTGACATTGTCTTCATCATTTAAGGCTTCAAAGGTCAAGAATGAGCTTTGACAGTCCATGTACAGATTTTAAAACCAAACCAAAGGTCACAAATGACGGTCACTTATAATAAAAATGTTCCATTTACAAGTCACTGAGGACCCAGATTTATTTTCCAACTTGCTTTACTGGTGTTCGTGATAGCTGGAGGTTTACAGGCTGAAAATAGCCCAAATGAAGCTGGAGAAGGTTTAAAATTTAAGTGTGGTTTCAATGTGAACAGGAAGATAGAAAACTCTGAATCTCATCTTCCCTTCCAGAGCTGAGGAATGGGGTTCCGGCTCTGAGTGTAAACCACGGATCAGGAACCCTGACGTTGCAGCTCCCTCCCAAATCCACTGTCAGCAGCCGGCATTGGCATCGCCTCGACATCATCAGTGATGGAAAGGTCAGAGAAATGGATGCACAGCGGTGGACTTACAGATGGATATCTGACTGACTTGTGGATGCAGAAATCTTGCCTAAAGTGCATTTTTAATAACATTATAGTTAGTCTGAGTAGCCCTCACTCTGTCTGGCAGTAATCAATAAACGTTGCTGACAGAGTTGTGTGTCTTTGCGTGTTCAGGCCGTGCAGCTGATTCTGGACCAGTGTGGGGGGGCGGTGGTGACCGAGCTGGAGGGTGTTAGGAATGAAACTCAGGATGTGGATGAGTCCAGCTGCAGAGCTGCAGGAGAGACCCCCGGGAGCCAGAGGTCTTCTTGTTCTTTCTCCTCCTGTTCTCCTGCTCACCTGTCTCTGTCATTCATTTGTCTTCTGCTCTTGAACGCCCCTTGTTCTCCTTTTCTTCCTCCTCTTCCTACCCACCTCTGCCTCCTCTTCTCTGTTTTTCTTTTTTCAACTTCTGCCATTTCCCCCTCTTCACAACTTTCATGTTTTTCCATTTTCCCCTTTCTACATTTTTTACCTCTACTCCTTGTCCTCCTTTTCTTTATTCTTCTGCTCCCTCTTTCTCTACCCCTCTTCTTTTCCTTTATTGTCACTCGTTCTTATCCTCCTTGCCTTGTGGTTTTCTCCTCCTCACTAATTTTTTTACTGTTCTTGTCTTTTTTTTCTCCAAATTTTCCAACCTTTCCGTCTCTTCCTTCCTGTCCTCTCATTCCATATTTTATTCTCACCTACCTTTTCCTGTCCTGCTCTTCCTTATCCTCTGCTTCACTTCTTCATCCTACTCTTTTGCACTTATACTCCTCATGTTAATCTTCTCCTCCAATCCCTCTCTTAATTCTCCTCTTCTCTGACTTCTTCCTCTCTCCTCCTCCTCTTCTTCAGTTATCTGAATGTGTACCAGCCTCTTCAGTTGGGAGGAGTGAAAGAAGTGTCCCCTCACCAACATTATCGCAATTTCACCGGCTGCATCCGTAACCTGGTGGTTGACAGTCAGGTAACACCCCTGTGTGTGTGTGTGTGTGTGTGTGTGTGTGTGTGTGTGTGTGATCATTGGTGTGGTCTGTCTCTAATTCCACTTTTAATGTTTGTGCATGTATGTATACACTCTTCCTCCTCTCAAATCCTTGGAGGATTGTTTGTGTTTGTGTGCATCATACCATGCTTTTATATTACTTACATTATGGGGACCAAAACGTGTTAACCCAGTCACATTGTGGGGACCAGCTTCTGGTCCCCACAAGGATGAATCACTGAATTTTAGGATGGCAATATGATTTAAGGTTAAGTGTTAGGCAAGTAGTTGTTATGGTTAAAGTTAGGATAAGTCTACAGGAAATGAATGTAAGTCAATGTAAAGTCCCAACAAGGAATGAAAACGTGTGTGTGTCTGTACTGGGAGGAGAGTGGTCGAACAGATGGTGGTATGAGCTTGGCTCATCAGCCAAGGCCAACATCACAACATCACAGTCTAGAATGTAAAATAAATGAACAGAATCTTCTTCCTCCTGCAAAAGCCCAAGCTGCTGTTGTTCCATCGCTGCTCAGTGAAAACCTCAACAGCCTCCCAAAATCCCCAACTATTCCCTGAGAAAGAGCTCTAGGATCATGATTTCACCACAGCTCTGTCACAGTATGCTGCCTCCAAACGGGGGTCATATTTCCAGTGTGGCAGTACACGATATATTTGGTGTTAAAATCATGACGACACCATTGCTTATTTCCTTTTAAAAACGATGGATGGTTTTGTGTTTGCTGCTTTTCAGTGTCATGCTAGGAACAAGAAGGAACCTTCTTACTGTTACTTGGTGTCACCAGAGCTTTATTATCATGAACAGTCATGATCAAAGCTCAGGTGTGTTGACAATGCTTTCATGGCCGAACTATGGACAGCAGAGTTTGTAAGAAAACACCACAGTAGAGTAAATGTTCCATTTGACCATTCTGTAGCCTGACAGTGATGCGTGTTTGGTCCAGAGCAAACTACTGGCCACGTTCTCATGTAATTCACTGTGGACATTGGTGATTCCCAGAGGGTGAATCTGACATTCCCTCTGCCACCACCCTCAGGACAAAATCTCCATTTCCGCTCATGCTACAGGGAGAATGCTGTGAGCTTTAGAGAGCACACAGTTAGCTCCCTTTTCCATTAAAAAAAATCATTAGCTTTCACATCACATCACTAAATTTTTATGACAGAAGAAATCTGCTTTTAAAAGAGGACAAGAAAGAAAAGCTGTCCTCCACCATAACGTGTGCTCTGCAGTCAGAGGTGGCGTCCTGATTCCTCCACACATTCAAACCACATGTTGGAGTTCATGCATTCAGGGGGCTTGATATACCATCCCACACCTCTGCATAGCTGCCAACAGGAAACAATGGGCATGTTTAGAAGCTGAGTGCATGTCCACCTTAGCCTTCGTGCATTTCAGGCCCAAAGGAGGAAACTACACGATACCTCCCAACATACTGCCTGTGAATGCAGCCTGGATCACTGAGAGGTTGTGAAGAAGGTCATTTGATGATGATGATGGATACATTATAGGATTTGAAGAAAAACCAGATGATCATCTTTCCTTCTGGCTCTCAGGTATATGACCTGGCGTCTCCAGGTGAGAGCGTGGACAGCACACCAGGGTGTAGGCTGACAGACGGGGTGTGTGTGACGGCAGCTGGTCCCTCGTGTGGCGCTCACGCCTCCTGCCTCACTGACTGGGGCTCCTTCAGCTGCGAGTGCCACCCGGGGTACACTGGACACAAGTGTGACAGGGGTGAGATTTGTCTTCTTTATTAGTGCATCTTCACCCTGAAATATTCTTCTGGGATCATATGTGAATGGAAAACTACAGTCAATCTCAAGATTTCTTGAACTTTCCTTTAGGGCACCAGTTTCAAAAAAAGCTGTGAGACTTCCTGGCTGAGAGTGCAGTCTGTCAGTGGAAAATTATACACTATCCACACAGAGTCACCACAACTCTCTAGTGCCCTGTTGATTTTGCATACACTCACAGCCATCACTCAGTGCCGTGGCCAAAATGTAACCCAGGAATAGTTGGCTGCATTCAGACTGACATTAGCATTGCTTAACAAATGTCTGGTTTTCTAAGTTGTCAGTGAAGTAGACAGAGTTCCTGATGCGGAGCTGCTGGTTCGTTTCAACCCAGGGGTTTTGCCTTCATGTGTAAGAAATGGTTTAAATGTGCCTTCATGTGTCTCCTCCTTTCCCACCAGTTGTCCCAGAGTTCTCCTTCGACTCGGGAAGTGTTGTGCGTTTTCAGCTCAGAGGAGGCAGCAGCTCCAGACGCACCAACATCCAGCTGCTCCTCCGAACAAGGGCTGCCTCGGGCACTCTGCTGTCTGTGTCGTCCTGGGAGGCTGACGAATACATCATCCTGGAGGTCAGCACCTCTCACAGCGCATCAGTTAGTGTCCTTTGACTTCACACCAGATGTGGGTAATTTGGGCTCAATGTTCTGTGTATATGTCTTCTTCCTGCTGTCAGGTCAGGGAGGGCCACCTCTCTGTTCGTGCCAACCTTGGTGATGGTGCTCACACCCTGCGGCTCCCCGGCCAACGGCTGGACATCGGACAGTGGGTCCTGGTCAGCCTCAGTCGCCACGACAACCTGTTCACCCTGCGGCTGGAGCAGGGCGGGGGATCACGGGAGGCCCAGGCCCAACTGGGGAGCCGTAGGGAGATCGTGGTTCATCCAAGCAGTGTGATGGTCGGCAACGGACCAACCACTGGAGACAAGGCTGAGTTTCATGGTGAGATGTGGATCTGATCACTGTTCTGTTGATGCCCAAAAGCCTTTTTTTTAATCAGGAAATTTCTTAAGTGAATGAACTGCAACAGAAGCATGTAAGTGACCAATCATAAGAACAGAAATATTTAAATGCTTTGTCTTTTTGAGGATTCCTCTTTGCTCCAACACACAGTTTGTTTACAATGATTTTGTATCCTCGCGTTGGTCTACTTAAGACCCTTACACATTGCCTTTTTAAGGCGGGATTGGTGTGCAAATGTTGAACAATCACTGTGCAGATCTGTTGACACACTTCTCTCTATAACATTGTCCACAAGAAATTAATTTAGTAAAAAGTAAGTGCTGTCAGTTGTGTGTGTTTCCTGTCTTCCTTCAAATTTTGTCAGACATGTAGCTCTGGTGCATTTCATACCATATCAATGTTTCAAACTGTTACTGACAACAGGTGTTAAATACTCTAAAACTTTTTCATTGGCTTTATGCAGAACCTTTCATTAGATTTATGCAAAAAATGAGAAGTGGAAGGACGAACATGATTTGGCTCCTGCTGTGACAAAGTGTCCGTCCACCTGTCTGTCACACATAATGTCTCAGACTTAACTGAGACAAACCAGTGGGTACCAAAAACTAGTCTACCAGTGTCATCAACTGCCTTTTGCAGTCATATAACGTTCATCACATTTCTTTGTAGTACTAGTTGTAGTATTTTATAGTACATATAATCCCAGCACAACACATCTAGTGTGGATGTTTTCTCCTTCAGGCTGTCTGCGGGATGTTCGTTTTAATGGACAGGTCCTGCCTCTGGACGGGCAGACCCGGGGCTTGGTGACGGTGCTTGAGAGGCGGGGCGTCAGCTCAGGATGCTCCAGTAACGCCTGCAACAGCCAGCCCTGCCACAGCCCGTTGCGCTGCATCGACCTGTGGAGGAAACATCAGTGCAGGTAAAAGACACAAACTGTACAGATATCTCAAACAATAAAGCCTCCGTTGGGGGCAGCTGTGGCTCAGGAAGTAGAGCAGGTTGTCCCCTGACCATAGGCTCAATGGGTTGATCCCGGTTTCTCCAGTCTGTATGTTGACATGTCCTTGAGCAGAACAGTGAAGCCCAAGTTGCTTTCAGTGATATCACTTCTGTGAATGTGTGTACCAATGGGTGAATGGGAAATAGTGTAAAGCACTTTGAGTGCACTTCAATGCATAGAAACATACCACAAGTTCATTTACCACTAGTTTCCTTTTGTAAAAATGTTCAGATTTTGCTCTGATGTCATTGATTCATCTTGCTGTCTGTCACTGCACAGGTGTCCTGGTGGTCAGGTGACTGTGATGGACGACTCAGGTCAGCAGCATTGTGTGCCGTCGCCCTGTGGACCTTCTTCTTGCCTTAATGGAGGCTTATGCCAAGCGTTGTCACCTGATGGCTACCGGTGCCGGTGTCAGGAGGGGTTCAGGGGTCAGCACTGCGAGCTGGAACAGGTCAAAGGTCACCGGCTGGCTGCCCTCAGCCCCAGCTCCATCCTGGCCATCAGCATGTGTCTGCTGGTGTTTTTTGGTAAGCGAAAAGAGGATTGTTTACATGTAAAGAAAATAAAGTGAAGTAACCCCAGTTAGCGTTGCTAAGCTACACTGTTTTTATGTAAGAGCAGACACACCAAGCCGATGTGAAAAAAATCAGCAGCGATGAAGGTCGACTGTTGCATTGCTTCATGTCGCCTTTATCAGGTTGAAAAAGTGGCACTTTAACACACTACAGCAATAGCAAACTAGCACATACATACAGTATGTTCCTGACTCCTCCGACCAGCCGGTGTCAGTATCTGTAGTCACCATTCGGATGGGGAAAGAAAAAGAGCTAGAATAATAAAGCTATAAACAAAGCAGCTGCCATTTAACCACAACTGCTGTTTATAGCTCCTGATTGAGAATATGTCTGATAAGAAGTTGCAAATAACTCTGCCGTTCTTTGCCCTTGGTCTTTTGGTTGTGGAAGAAGAAAGGTTGCAGAGGTGAAAAACAAGGTGAAACTGCACTAAAATGGTGAAATCAAGCATACTACAGTGACAGACTGAAAGGGCTTCCCTGAACGGTTCTCTTCTCATGCACTGATTCACTAGCTTGAAAACCCAATCAGAGTGGGCTCACTCACCAATGAGGCCGACCAGCTGATGCAGATTCACATGTCGAATCGGCCGAAAAGCCTCCCACAGGGTCCAACTAGTACCAACAATGTGGGACACAATGGGAAGACAGCCCTGACAGATGCTCACGTACGGACAACCGTCGCCTTTGTGTGTCACAGCCCTAAAACATACTAAACACTGAAGGATCACTAAACCACACTAACTCAGCAAAACTTTAAAACAATAAAGTTCTTACTTTTACCTCCTGTATATCCAGGTAGGAAAACACACATGGAGCTAGTTGCTGACAGGAAGTGATGCTTGTTTTGTTTCCCTTTTATTTGGAGTACACAGAGGAATAACTGGCCAGTTATCACCAGCGGCAATCATTAAACAGGCTAAATGCAGAGCAACTGAAACAAACTTCAACAGTAAAAGCAAACGTGGATCAATTCTACAAACTCTAGAGAGGGATATGAACATGCACCACATTTATGGACTTCCTTTTAATATTTTAATGAACATATTTGTATTCCTGACCAGTGCCGACTATTGAAAAAAAAACTAAACAAAAAAACGCCAGCTTGTCACCAGAAGTGTTCTCAGAGTTGAGGATGAACGTCTCAGATGATCAGTTTATTGACACCAGCTCAGCTCTTTTGTCAAATCCACCTGACTTAAGAACCGCACAAACCACGTAACTGAATGTGATGTCAGACGTCTCCTCTGAAGACCCTTTGTTCTAAACTTGTGTAACAGTATGCTGTAGCGATCAATAGGTTTTTCATTAGTATTGATCAGTAACAGACAGATGCTGGTGAAGTAGAGATTTCAGTTATGAAAGGCTTATACAACAATCAGGTGCTGCCTATGTCATTTTAGGACATCAACATACAGTATAATAAATTCATATGACAGTTGGCTGCCTCTGCTCCCCGTCAGCGGGGTCAGGCTCAGGCTTGACTTCCCATCAGCCCTAATGAGGATGAACATGTTTCAGGGGAATTTGAAAGAAAAATTTCCTCAAAGTTCAACCTGGTAGCAATTCACAGTCAAGGATATTAAAGACTGGTTCTCCTCCTACTGAAGGGCTCATCTGTACTTCACCTGTTCGTGGTAATTAAACTAATGTTTCTGAATGACTGTTGTACTGATTTATTCAGGCTAAATTGCTCCACAGAGGTGCTTTAATGAGCTGCTTCAACGAATGTGCAGGAAGGGGGTGAAATCTGTCCCGGTGGTGCAGAAACACACTAAAAAATGCATGTTTAGACTGTCCTCTGTGTGTGTGTGTGTAGCGGTGCTGGTGGCAGTGACAGTGTGGAACCAGAAAGGCAGCCGAAACAAGTTCAGGAAGCAAGGAGTTT
>NW_018128069.1:1027854-1039184 GCF_001952655.1 Monopterus albus
TGAACATGAGAGCTGGGAGGACATCCGAGAAAACATCCTCAACTACAATGAGGAGGGAGGCGGGGAACAGGACCAGGTACGCACATACACATACACATACACACACACACATACACGCAGAGGTCAAAGTTAATGCTTCTGAAAGAAAAGTATTTGCAGCTGTGAGTTTAGTTTTAAATTGGAGTGAGCAGACCTTGAGCTGGAAAAAGAAAATTCTGAACAAAATGAACAGTAATATTTAATGCTGTGTGTGTGTGTGTGTGTGTGTGTGTGTGTGTGTGTGTGTGTGTGTGTGTGTGTGTGTGTGTGTGTGTGTGTGTGTAAGGTGAATACTCAAAAATACAATCTAGATAAGCACATGGCATAGTGGCCTGACATGTTTTAAACATTACTAATGACTGTGTGAAGGAAAAAAAATACAGTGTGTTTGTTGTTGTCCACTTCAAAATAAAAGTCTAAACCACATGGGTTTCACAGGAGTGTATCATGCCCATTTAATAATTTAACAGCATCACCACACTGACACATGCTGTATATAACCCACTGATGAAACCAGAGTGCAGCAGCTCCAAACTTGACTTGACTAATGGTAAGGAGAATCTGAAGGGTCCACAGACCAGTTCAGAACCAGTTTTGATACTCAGCTCTACTGTGAAGACACAACCATTAAATACCACTAACTGTGTACAATACTAATAGTAATAATACACCATAACTCCAGAATGCATATGTTCTCGTGTCTTTCCAGAACGCCTATGACATCACAGAGCTGAAGCGTCCCCTGTGCTCCAGTCTGTCCCAGTCCTCGTCCTGCACCACCGCCCCACTGATTAAGTCCTCTCCAGGCTCGCGGGAGGATGTTCACCCGCCTGGCTCCTCCTGCAGCTCAGGTGTCCCCTACCTCAGCATCCCACATCACCATCAGCACACCACTGCCAGTTACACCAGTGATGCAACCTACGCCAGTTACACCACTCCTGCAGGCAGAGACATAGAGACGAATGACGGAGGCATTGCTCAACCACGGTCACGCTCTCATGTGGACTTTAAGAGCTATGTGGCTCGAATCATCTGGGAGGCAGACAATGACAGCGAGGAGTTCCCGCCGGATGCGTACCACGTCTGGTGTGTGGAGGGCTCGGGGTCGTCGGCAGGAAGCCTCAGCTCACTGGGGTCAGCTATGTCTTGTCGAAACATTTCCACTGCTCGGTCCAATGATGAGGAGGAGGAGGAGGAAGATGAAGAAGCAGGGCTCGTTTATGACACACTGTCACGCTGGGGGCCCAAGTTCCAGGCTCTGAGCGAGATGTACGACCGGCCCCAACTGGCCCTCAGATACAGGGACGCAGCAGCCTATATTGAGAAAAGCCACAGCCATGACCCCCTGCCTCACCACCACTAGGGGGCGCTGCACGGGCTGGTAGTGGTAGGGAGAGGGAGTCAGTGCTGCTTTCATGTCACATCTGCAACTACAGCAACAAACAAGTCAATGACTGAATGATGTGGCTAAAAATCAATATAATGTTCAAAAGAATATTTTCTGAAATTGTCACATATTACAGTATCACAAAATTATAATCTGCTCTAGTTTTACACACCATCAGGCAAAATTCTGGCAAAAACGGCAAAACAAATGGAATTTGAGCGTATGAATCTTCCCCCAGCCTCATCTACACAGATTGAATAAAAAACAACCTGCATGTGGTTATTTGTTCAGACACAAATACGAATATATACATGGTATGTACCGGTGTTCTCTACAAAACTGCTAAGACAGGTAGCCTAATAATGAAGAGGTTATGAGCAGCCAGTCACTATGATCATCTGATAATCCAACCTTGACTGTTGTCTGGAACAACTTACTTTCAAATCAGCCCTGAATCCAGTGTGATCATTTTTATTTCTTGTTGCTGGATAAAATGGTTGGATTTGCTGTTTGACACTTCACCGAGGTCACATCACATGTCCACATTGGTCCAAACACACCAACACTTTCAGTTCTGTTTGATTAAATGTTTGTGTCAGGGAAGGGTTCAGCCAGACGAGAAAAAAACACACATAGTTATTTGAACACAGAAGCAAGCTGTGGGGAAAAAGGCAGCAAAAGTAGTCAGAAGGCAAGCTAAGCATTTGAAATAAAACAGAAGTGGACTGATAAGATTCACTGATCAGACATCTGTGTTTTGACACAAACTGTTTCACATACACAAGAAAAAAGGTTTAAAGGTCTGAATTCTGTGCCTTAATGTAAACACCAACCCAGGATCGATGAGCACATTTAAAACTGACAGAGAATTGATGCAAACTGGACTCGTATGAAAGGAATTCTGAATTATCAGTTTTCTCTGTCCCATCCACAGATGCAGCAAAGCTAATACAAGGCTATGTTTACATTACAGGTCTTAATTAACTCCTAAACATCGTCAAAGATCAGATTTGAATCAGATCTAGGAGCACATTTGGTGGGAAAGCGGTAATTGAAACACATCCTGAACAGGGTCCAATCAGTGACAACAACTGAATGCACCTGTGTGAGTACATGTGATTGGCTGCAGCACTGCCCTCCACTCAGAATCCTCAGTTGTGATTGGCTGCTGGAACTGATGAGAGGCAGGACCAACCATTCAGCTGTATCAGCTCTCCCAGAGGAACAGGCCAAGATACAGAGCAGAGACCTGTAATGTGAGTGAAATCGAATAGTGGTGACTGTTTTGTGGCTCCGTGTTAAGTGGTGTTCACACTGTTAACTGTTTAGTTTGTAGAAACGTCCAAAAGAAATGTAAATATTCAAAATCCACCAAACCAATAATACAGTGTAGTCTCTGCAAGTCCCAAGTCAGTTTCCACAGCACCACATGTTTAAGACAAATCTGGCCTGTAAGGAAAAACTGAGCTCAGGAGGGATCTGATACCTGACCAACCTGCTCACAGCAGTGCGTGTCATCGGTACATACAGAATAAACACACTGAGCACATTCTCACTGACCAAATATAAGCAAACTAGTTTGTACTCAGAGTAATGTGTTTTAAACCAATTTACTAGTTTAAAATACAATAGTGAAGCAAAAGTGCTCTTTGTGTGATAGTTTAGCACCAACAAACAATAACTGTCATTATTTATTAATTTGAACACTATTTTGTTGATTTATCATTTGATCTAAGAAGTGTCAAACTAGTAAAAAGAAAAAAAAAATCCATCCCTGAAAGCTCAAGTTGGTGTCTGGTTTAGTCTGAACAATAAAACTCAAAATATTCAACTTTCCATCACAAAAAAACAAAACATAGCAGTTCCCAGTGACAGTGATTGATAGGCTTTACTCATTAAAACATCTATTGATTAACAACATAGCTGCAGATCACTTTTCTGTAGTCAACCGTTAAGCTCTTGATACAGGAGTCCACAGACTTTAAATATCAGCCACTTCTTGTTTGCCAAAATAACACCAGATGTTGTCATACTTGTGTTAGCTGTGAAACACTGTGACATGAACGCAGTGGCTCTGTGCTCCAGGTGTTTGTTTGTGTTTGAACCCGGAGCGAGGCTCGAAACAACACGGTGCAGAGAGAACTTGTTCTTGAACCAGATTTACTTGGGAAAATGCCATACAACTTTATTTATTTAGCTTTTATGTCTTTGTTTGAAGCAGTTCAATATGCTGTATTTATTTTATTTGTTGGCAGTTTGTGGGTCGCTGGTTTGTCCTTAACTTTCAGGGTCAGAGGTGGCAGTTTTTCATATTGTCTGGAGGAGCGTTACCATCAGATTGTGTCAGAAATCTTGTGAGTGACTGTGTTGAAGAATGATTCTGGTTCATTCATTCCAGCAGCAGCATTAAGGCCTTGATGTGTCTTACAAAGAGTTCGAGTTCAAAGTTCCTCTTTAAGGGCTTTTAATACAACAATTTCATCTTTTCAGCTCCTCCTGACCGTTTTAAATGTGACCCTTCATCACAACCTACCAACAAAAAATGCTGATTCACAAAGAAGGGTCCCTCAAGGACAAGCTTTTCTTTTACTTTTATTTTCTTCAGAAACATCTGCTGCTGTCTCCCTTTCCACAGTTTCACCAGCTCCTCGGTGAAATCTGAATTTCTTTCTACCTGTTGCACTAAAGGACGATTCAGAGAAGAATCTGCCAGTAAAAAGATGAGCTGTTTATCCCAGTGTCTCCAACATGTGCACTGAGCTTTGATAGTTTTCAGATTATTTTTGTACGCTCTTGTAAAGACCCTCCAGAAGCTTTCGGTTGGTTGTGCATTGTGTGAATGTGTTGCATGGTGTCACAGGAGGCAGCAGTTAGTGGCCTCACCGTGGAGGGTCGAACTCCATCAGCCACTGTGGTGATGCGGATGGCAGCAGCAGCAGGTAGAGCTGCTCAGATGAGCCTCATGCATGCAGAGATGTAGTCATGGTGGAACTGGTGAAGAAGCACAAAACAAACAGAGGCTGTAATCGGTGTCAAGTCCACACTGGAGCTGCAGACTGGTAGTGTGACAGTGATGAGACACTGACGTCCACTCTCTGAGCTGCAGGTCACACAAATCATGCTTCAATTTGCCACTACTCTGGAATGAACCAAACATTTGCAGTTTATTCTGAGCTGCATGAGGCCTGTACAGAAAACACCCTGACAACGAGCAGATCTGGTGAAGGCGTCTGCAGTTTGACGCAGCTTCAGATGCTGATAAGTGGCGTCTCTTCTTTATGCTCGCATCTCAACTACAATCATGTGATTAGTCAATAAGAAGCTGGAGCAGAGTTTGCTTATAGAAATTAAACTCCTTAACAGATTGTTTGTTTATTTTTCTGCCTGGCAACAACCTGATTCATCCATTAGTTTTGTGCTCACTCAGCAGTTTCTTCATGTCTAGACTCCTACATGACGGGAGTTTCCAGCGTTTACCTTCCACCTGGGCACGACACAAACACTTTGTCCACTTTTCAAACAGCCTGTTGTGAGATTTATAGAGAGAGATTTTTTTTCTCCCTTCTCTAAATTAACCAACTGAAATCTGGAGTGTTTGTGCAGAGCGGTGTGGTGGGTGGTGTCTGTTCTTTCCCAGCCTACCTCTCAGCTGCGTGTTGTCAGGTAGCTGCCTGATGAATGTAGTTTTATAAAGCAGAGCGAGGAAACATCAAAGTTCTTAAGAGACTTGTGGCAGAAGTCAGAGTACAATCAGTTAGTTGTGAGTGTTATGTGATGGAGAAGTGCATGTGTCAGTCCTCAGCTGGTAAATGACAAATCCAGTTATCTGGAGGTTTTGAACGACACTTTGCCAGAATACATTTGTAGAACAGGAATTAAATTCCTTAAATCTTTGTTTAATCCAGAAGTCTTTGCTGGAGAGATGCTGTGGTTTTAGCTTGGAGGGTGGTGTTCTCCACAGCGGTGCAGCTTTTCTTTGTCTTCTGAGTAAAAAGTCATGTGAGCTCTCAGAGAATTGTACTCGAAGCTATGCATCCAAATGAGACCTCACAGGTGTCTTTGTACAAATTGAGGGGACGCTCCAGATGTTGTGACTTGTCCTGTGTGCAACATCTGATGTCTGTCATAAATCCAGTATTTTTAAAGCAGGTGTGTGATTCTGTGTTCACACATTTATTAGACCAAGAGTGTGAAGTGTTATTTAGCACTGCTGTTCTGTATATGATGCACATATGGACATTTTTATAGCAACTTAACACAGAAGCTTCCTTTTGTATTTGACTTGTAATAAAAAGGCTTTTCCCCAAAAGCTCAGTTGTGCTGTTGGTCCTTCAGCTTTGATTTGAAGGTAAAAAGGAAAGAGACTGTGTCGGTGTCTCTCCTCACACAGGATAGTCAGTCAAGACAGTCTCGCTGTGAAACAGAGCACTGGTCACACTGGTTAGTACATGTTTACAAATATAAAGTCCATTAACAGTTATTTTAATTATTGCTGAATCTGCCCATTATTTTCTATGAAAATGGGAAAAATTCCAGCTCTCCGATTCCAAGACATTGTCTTCAGTTGTCATCTTCTGTCCAGACCAAGCATTTGCAAAGTCTACACACTGGAGGACTGCGAAGAAGCAAATTGTGAGCATTTAAAAAAAAAATCTGTTTAACTGCAGCTGTTGATTTGTAACAACTGAATGATTATTGCAATTTAAATAAAATAAGTCTGACTTTCTGTAAAATTTCCACCATGCAACTCAGTGTTTTAATCCTGCAGTGAAAAACGATGGAATTGTTGGAATGAACCATAATTTAGTGTCCTAATAATAAAAGTCCTGACTCAGCAGGCGCCTGAACATGTTGAAGTTTTGCTACTTAAGTTCATGAAGTAAAAAGTACCAGTGTGTTAACTTTTGAAGGCTCAATTTTAATGTCGTTTGCTTTTCACTTCAAAAATCAACAAAATCTTTTGCATGTATCTGTGTACACCCAGTGGTCAGTTTATTAGGAACCCCTGTCTCAGGCCAAGTCAGTCGAACCCAACAGTCCTGCAGTAAATCCTCCCTCCTGAAGGTGGTGCTGTTCAGTGTCTGTGTTTAAATTTTTTCAGAGAGCTGTCTCTGTTATTTAGCCTGTAGTTTCAATGATATAAATGGGGTGGACACAATAATGGAAACGGCTCTCACTATAACACAGTGCAGCTGAACAGCAGCATAAACTACAGCCTCCACAGTGACCACAGAGGTGGACCAACACCTCTGTGAAACTGTCTGAACGCAAACTGAACATGGGCCTAAAGGATGGAGAAATGAGCTTGTGAGCGGAAGGTCGCAGGTTCAGTTTCAGTTCAATTCAGTTCAGCTTGCCCCACCCTGATTAACACCAGTGTGGTGCCCTTAACCCCGACAGCTCCTGTGAAGCTGCTCAGTGGCTTGTACTGTGCAGCTTCCAGGTGTGAATGGGAACAACACAGGTGGCCTCTCAGGGAACCCACCCTGGATAAATAAAGGTTAAAAATGATCACCTTCATGAAACAGGATTTACGGCAGGACTGCTGGATGTGACACAGTGTATACAGCCCATACAACACTCTGTATCCTCATTCTGTTAATTCATAGAAGAAAGAGCTCCAGCAAAAACAGGCCCTGACGCACTGGGTATTGACTGGAAGAGAAACGTCACAGGACGTGCTGATGTGGTGCTACAGTGCCCCTGTGTGGTGAGGTCCAACTGCACAGCACTGGGTGCTGGTCTGCCTGTTAGCCCAGTCAGTGATCCATCCATGCCCATGCAGGGCTTTTTGAACCAGTCCTTTCTCAGACACACATACACAGATTTGGACAAGTGACTATGGAAAGACACTGATACAAGAGAAAACCAAGTTGTCCCAAACTTGCTTTCCACTACAGCTTCATGCTGAGCCTTAAACATGTTCAGACTCAGTGTTAATGTTTCTGAGTCGGCGTCTTGGCGCCCCCACCCTCCTGACAAACAGACGGAGCAGACACTGCGTTGACATGAAGCGTTTTACATACAATGGATGGAGGTTGTCCTGCTCCGATCCAGCTGCTGTGTAATTGTCTTTGTGAGGACATGTCCAGTTCTCACTGCTCTGAAGGACAGTTTAAGGGTTAGGACTTGGGTTCAGGGTTAAAGTTAGAGGTTCAGATTAATGTTTGAGCAAGGGACTAGGGGATGTGTTAGATTAGTGAGGGTCCTTATAGTATGTGTGTTGGGGGGTTCCACAGCTTATCTGGTTGTTGTGTATTGTCTCTAATCCCCTGCACAGGAGGAGCAGCCCCCAGTCTGTCTGGCTCACTGAAACACTTTGAATATCTATCCACAGTCCTGCTTGGCATCTGCAGTTTGCCCTGGACCAAGGTGCTGTGCTTAAAAGACAGAGTAATATATGGTCTAAATATCAACACAAAAGGTCAGCCTTTCCTCGAGTTAACTGCATTTGTTACATGGCCAGTTATATTTTGATTAATTGTACACCTGTACATAAAACCTCCAATGTCTGTATCAAAAATGACAAATTCCAGTCTTGTCATGACCCAGTGTGCATCTTTACTTTTCTTTTTTAATTAACAGATGAACTCAGATGTTCAGATTACAGCTAAAAACAAATCTTGTATCAGAGCAGCTTGTTTATTCTTAAGTGACCTCAGTAAAAATAACTTATTTATTCTAAGTGATCAGCTGATTTCAGTGACACCTCAAGTCGATAAGCAGATGTCTTTTGGTCTCAGGACTGAGGTTTTACAAGGCACAGCCATGCTAGCATGTGCCCAGAGCTAACCTGCTCATTGTCTTAGTTTAGCCTGTTAGTATAGCAGCCTGCTAGCTAATCAGCACTAAACAGTGTAGTCGGAGTACTTGGGACTACAGTCGTGGAGAAATAGTCTGTTAAAGTCCTGTATTCAAAGTTTTACTTGAGCTAAACCTGAAAGCTAAAACCAAACAGCCTTTGAAGGGGTGACGACCAGAGATGTCCACACTACAACTGTTAAACGTGGCAGAACTCAAACTGGTCCTCACAGGGTCACGAGGCCAAGCAGTAACCACTGCAATCACCCATGTTTGGTAGCATGTTTTTCCTGTGTACAGGTGTCTGTCTGTAGTTTGATGCCATCAGTGTGAGGATGTTGTCTGGTTCTCACCCCTTATTAATTCTTCCCCTGGTGAGCTATCCAAAAAAAAAAAGTTTTTAAAATTGATTCTTTTTGATACCTACACCAGTTAATTTTCATAGCTTTGCAGGTTGAAGCAGCTTTTAGTTTGTCGCCCTTAAAGGATGGTCATTTTCTCCAAGTCTTTTCAACACTCCCCAGACTAAAATGATGAACTTCCTCTGTTCACTGTTGTCAGTCCTGGATTAGATTTTCTGTGCCACAAACCTCTGTTGGTCAAACAATTACACAGCCACAAGTTTTTAGTGTCTGAAGTAGCAAGATGTTTAACATTTTCACAAATGTGGGCCTGGTGTTTTGTAATTGAGGAACATGTCACCCAGCAGTGACATGTTACACTGATTCTGAACAACAGAGGTCTGCGGCACAGATGCCGACATTGAATAAAGGCTGTTCATTGTTTTAGTCTGAACATATAAAATGACTAACCTTATTCCCCCACCCCCCAAATTCAGCCGTCACTTGTTTCATTTCATTTATTAAAGACCTTCCAATATAAAAGTACACATTCATAACTTGCTCTATGTACAATCTGCAGCCTGTACATGAAGTTTAGACGGTTGGCTGCAGCTGGGGACAGGCATGGGCTGTCTCTCAGCTGCAGTCAGGTAAAACAGTTCATGTTTGTATTGGAAAGGCACAAAGACACGACATTTAGCAAACTAACTCATTAGCAGATGTCGGAACAGAATCATAAATACTTTGCCTTTGGCACTGATCAAATTGAGCTCATTCACGGCTGAAAGATTTTTACATATGAACATTTTTCCTTTACAAATTAAGGCTTAATAAATACAAGCACTTACAAATGATAAAGCAAGACGTCTATACAATTGTCAAGTTTCCCAGGAATGTTAACACGAATGTGCAACCAAGTTGCAGCTGATTCCTGTGGCTACAGAGCAGACGTCCTGTCTGACGCCATCAATATTAGCCTGCTTGTCTAGAGATTTCCAAGGAGTTCAGACATATGGTAATTTAAAACACAGTAAACCCCCCAGTTCAGAGGAATAAAAAGCAGACAATCGGATTTCGCCCTCTCCGTCTTCCTGAGAATTTGACTGAAGCACCATTTGAAAGCATTGCAGTTTCCACAGACTAGCACCAGTAAAACTCTCAGTCCTGGTAGCTGCAGAATTCTGTTTCCTCTCAATTCAAAACTGTTAAAAACTAAGGTTTCCTGGCAGCTTCTCCACTTGTCACCAGTGGATGTCTGAGTCGGACCAAACTTCTGAATGGTTTATCAGTAAATTGTTAAACAAACAAAAGCGTTGACTTAACTTCCTCAGTCTCCGTGCTCACACTTCTCATTACAGCTGAACTTAGTGTTAAAAACAAAATTCAAACATGCTACAGGACGTTTTGCTGAGGTGTCAGAGGTCAGCCATCAGGAGAGGTAGTGTCCAAGTCACTGGTCATGTCCTGCTCAGGGATTGGCTGATTTCTCTGTGCTGCTGGGTGGAGTCAGGAGTGATCCCACGGCCACTGGTGACATCTGACAGTCAGTGCTGTCGATTTGACGCTCCTGAGCTTTTCTCTGCAGGACAGGAAACAAGTTAGAACAAGCAGCAGCAGCAGGTTGGCCCCAATCCCAGTGAGATTTAAGTGCAGTGGTGACAGCAGTGATCTGCAGACCTACAGGGTGATGGAACTACAGCAGATATGGGGTTAACAGGAAGGTCTTTAAAAGTTCAGTGGCTGCCATCGATGTAAACTGCAGCTTTCACCTCTGCTACATTTGAATTTCACACAGACCTGTTCTAAACATGTTTTTTGCGGGGCTACACTTGACTCCTCCATTGAAGATGGGTCGCTTTGGTAAGTCACATTTCAAATACTTCAGAACTTCACCCACTGTCAAGATGCACAAACACATTTGCAGTGTTCTGAGCAACTTTAATGCAGAGATAAGAGGCCAAAGTGCTGCCGGACTTCTTGTGTTTTCAGTAAGTCACATTAGAACAAGATCATGTTTCTAATTAAGTAACTGGGACCTGGAGAAGCAATTGAAATATTAATGATCTATTAGTCTACCAGATCAATAAAGTCCTTAAACTAAAATCAATGTATTTTTTCAATGTTTCCAAGCAAAATGTAAATTACAACTACAATGTCGCAAAATTGTGAGTGTTTACTCCTCAAAAATCAGATTTCTCTTTTCAGTGCGGCCCCAATACTGTGTAAGGCCAGATCCACATATTTGTTAAAAATGATGTTCCAATTTTTGTGGTTTCTGAAGTAGCAAGAAGTTCTGGTTATTTAGAGATTTTGGGGCAAACAAATATGGGGGTCTGGTGTTTCCTAATAAAGAAACATCACCCAGCGCAGCGGTGCATTTCAAATAGCTTTCAAACAAGAATGGCATCTATGGCACAGATGAATAACCCAATCCACATTGATCAGACAAATACCAATTTTTAAGCTATAATTTATCTGGATAACGTAACAGGGGAAGAAGTGATTTTGTAGCTGTGTGCGTTGCTCACCAGCAGGTCCAGATAAGCCACGTGTGTCTGGATGTTGTGTCTGTCATCGTCTTTGACTTTGGGGAAGTTCTTGAGCTGAGGTGTGGCTTCAGATCGCAGCGTGTCCATGAAAGGTGTCATCCACCGCACACAGAGATCCACGCTGTCCCACGTCAGACCTGAGGGGGACACACCAACGTTAGGCTGTTGCAGAAGGTGGGAGATGTAGGCTGACAACAAACATGGTATTTGGAC
>NW_018128069.1:1039410-1052710 GCF_001952655.1 Monopterus albus
AATGGCAGCCATTTTACACTGCAGTAAGAAAAAAATAAATGTAGAAACTAATCCCAAAGGATAAAGGCTGAGGATTTTCTATTTGACAAATCCAAGTGAATATGGCGTCAGCACCATAGTGTGGGTGCCCAGACCCCGATTTAGCTCAGTCTGTGCTGTAGACCTCCACTGTTGTCCAACAACTATTAAACACACCACCGCACTGCGCGATGGTTTCTTCCTCTGGAAACGTGAGGCTCACATGAACGTAGCGTCCATTAGTTTCACGCATTGCTAGTGAAAGCCACGTGCACAGCTGAATCTGTTTTTGCTATTTATTTTGAAAACAGATGGCCTCACCTCTCCTGAGGAGAGCACCTGCCCTCCAGTGCAGCAATGTGGCTCACTGGGCTGTGTTTAGTAGCTGGTGGACAACAGTGGAGGTCTACGGCACAGAGTGATAAGTTGAAAAATTTCAAGACTTGGGTTTGGGGGCGGCTGTGGCTCAGGAGGCAGAGCGGGTCATTTGTCCAGTCAACATGTCGAAGTGTCCTTGAGCAAGACACTGAACCCCCAGTTGCTCCCGGTGATGTCACCGGTGTGTGAATGTGTGTGTTTGGGAGTGCGAATGGCCGAGTAGCGTAAGAGTGCTTTGAGTGTACTGTAAAGCGTAGAAAAGCGCTATACAAGTATAAGACCATTTGAAACTCCACATTATAATGCAACAATCCAAATCATCTGGAAAATCAGTTGTAGACTCAGTGAGCCATCACAACTATAGCTGTGGGTTGACCTTGTCTTCACACACTCCCCGGCCACTTTATTAGGTACAACTGTACAATGTGTATGTCCTTCATTGAGACACTTACACCTTAACATTTGTGTTTTATAAAACAAAATGTTTCAGTTTTTGGTGAAACTGTCAAATGTTTCAGATTCAATACGTTTACTGTTGAGGTCATAGTTAAAGGTGGTGTTGTACTGGGCTACACTGTATTCAGACCCTTGTGTGTAGCTGGGGAGGACAAAAATAGACACCTCTGAATATAATGTAGCCCAGTACAACACCCCCTTTAACTATGACCTTGATAAACAGAATTTATACATTTGACACTTTTGCCAAAAATTGAAACATCGAGCTGCATAAACAGACATTGAGGTGGAAGTGTTGCAGTGAAGTGCATACAGTTCTAACTAATAAAGTGCAGGGTAGGTGCACATAGGCGTGCATGCATGAGGCGATGCCCCTGTACCAACATGGCAGCTGCACTTAGCAGCAGCTAATGAGGAAACCACATGTGAGAGGAGAGACAACTCAAACCTACCTGAGACTTTGTGGAGGTCATCAAAGGTGAAGAAGTGGCAGAAAGCAGCTGCAGCCAGAACACTGTAGCTGTAGTCCAATGAGCCGATATCCATCATACACAGGTCCAGCAGCTGCAACACAGGTCAAAGGTCAGGGTGTCTGTGGAACAGCCTTGACTGAAACGGTAAAAAGTCAAGATTCTGATTTCTGTTGTGTTTGTGGTGAGAGGTGACGTTCAGCTACCTGTGTGATCTGGATGTACGTCTCTTGTGAGAACTGTGGCACCAGGAAGTTCTCTGCTTCCTTCTGGGCTTCGACCTGAGCATACAGCTTCAACCAGGAGATGGACGTCTCTGGATGCAGGTTCCAATCCAACGCCTGTGGGAGATTAACAGCATGCAGCTCAACACAGTGAAACTAGGTTTGCATCCATCCTTGCAACGCCCACAGTTTCTTCTTTAATACAGTGCAATTTGTAGTTGTTACTTTTGTATTAAAAAAATTTTCAGAGAAATTGTTCAACATTTTGAATTTCATTATAAAACTTTAGTGTTGCATCTTTTACCAGACAAATCCATACATGAACCCTTTCTACAGGCTTGTGGCAACAGTGTGTTACAAAATATGTATAGTCTTTCCTGAAACAGACAAACATCATTCAGTGCGACTCACTTGTTACCAGAGCTCGTTAGGGGCGAGTTCAGTGTTTGTGTTGTTCTACCTTCAGTATGTGAAGCTCTGTGCGCTGGATGTCCCACATATCGCAGGCTCCATCTGTGACGTAGGCAAACTCGCAGATTTTAGGAGGGTAGATTTCCTGAAGACAGAAAAATGATGGCTTGATTTGAATCCAAGCACCCAGCTGTTTTTTTTTTTTTTAAATGTCATTTTCACAGCTGTTTTTTTCATATTTGCCATTTGTAAGAATGTGGACATACTGACACTGAAGGACCTTTTGTCTAAACTCTACATCAACTGCACTGAACACTCTCCTACAGTCGCATTTCTTCTTTAGCATAAAAACCAGCAGTAAAGATGTGCTGAAACATTGCTCTTCCTTTCAAAAACAGTGACCTAACAATCATGCATGAAAAATAATTAAGAAACAAAACAGCTTTAAGAAGGTGAGTTGGCCCATGAAACAAACCTGATGCATCATCACTATTCAATCTTTTGATTTCATGTTAATTTTAATACTGAAAGCGACACAATGTCAAACCCTTCCTGTTCCAGTCAGTTCACTTCACTAGGCTCAGTTTCACAGTACACTCTCCTGCAGGACCACATGCCACACACAGTTTAAACTCATTGTCACAGTGGCACACAACAGGATTTATCAAGTCAAATGTAAAACTACTGAAAACCAATAATGGCAAA
The DNA here is from genome assembly GCF_001952655.1 of Monopterus albus. Lineage (NCBI taxonomy): Eukaryota > Metazoa > Chordata > Actinopteri > Synbranchiformes > Synbranchidae > Monopterus > Monopterus albus. The sequence goes on from NW_018128069.1 coordinate 1,042,073, forward strand.
AAAAAAAAAAATTACATAGGATATGAAGAAAATCAGTTGAGTATTCATGTGGATTATGAACTAATTACTTTGTCCAAGAAGTATTTGCAAACAACTAAAGCATGGTACTAATGTACAGTACTACAGTGATGGTACTACTTTAATGGCTTGTTTTTCCAAAAACACACAAGTTAATGTGACATTGCACATTTAAAATTAACCAGCCTAAACACGATCTAATCTTTAAGATCTATCAAAACTGCATTTTAAGACTTGGGGCCTAAAAATCAGATGACTGGCTTTTAAACTTTCTTCAGGAAATGCTCATATAAAACTGAACAAATGTAATCGTTACATGGTTATGAACAATCCGAGTCCACAGTCGGGTGCAGAGTGGAGGATGACAGCAGACTCACCTCTATTTTGGAGGCGATGAAGAGCGCAGTGATGCCAATGAGCTGCAGGTAGTCTTTGCCGACATCCTTCTGGGTCAGCATGAAGCGGTCAAAGTAGTCCTGAGCGAGGTAGGCCGTCTGCCGGTGGAGGCTGTAAACCTCACTCACCTGCACGAATACATGGCAGGGATACAGTTTGTTCAAAGGAGTCTGAGATGTGCCAAATGAGAGACTGAAAGGAATCAGTGCTGCTCCTCACCTCGAACAGCCAGTCCAGCAGAATGGCCCTCATCTTGGGCTGCAGCCTGGGGTGCCGCTGCAGGTAGCTCTTATCATGGACGTACTTCAGCTCCTTGTTGAGCATTTTGATCCACACATCATCTGAACTGGCCCAGCTGGAAGAGAAAAGTCCACCTGTTAGATTCATGTTGAGATGTGCCCGAGAGGTTTACCCTCAGCTGTATGCAAATAAAACATTTCTGCTTTGTTTTCTGCCAATGATTCAAACATTTCTATCAAACACCTTCACAAAAAGCTCAAAGTTTTTACTTTAAGCACATTCCAATCATATGAATTTTGTGTCACAATTAGTTGTGAGCTGAAATGTTATGACTACATATCGGTAGTGGACAGCAAGGATATTTACACAAATACTGTACTCAAGTACATTTTTAAGGCTTTACTTTAAGTATTTCCATGTTCTGCTGCTTCACTCCGTGTCAGAGACAAACCGTGTACTTTTTACTGCACTACATGTATCTGATAACTTCAGTTCCACAGTAATACTGTTATATTTACAATATTGCCATATTGCACAATCAGGCTCCTACTTGTACTTATTTACTCCAGTTTTAGGATTCCATCTGTGTATTTTGTTATTCTTGTTACTTAATTCTTTTTCACCTCACTGATTATATTGTGTTGTCCATGAGCACATTATTTTGTTTTTGCCGTCTGTACCAATGTCAGCTGCTGCAACAATGCACGTTCGCCTTGGGGGTTAATTAAGACATGAAACCCTGAAAGTGGATCCATTCAAAGTCTCAACAATAACAGAATTTGTGGTGAATGAGAACACTGAACTCTGAATACAGTCGGGTGGGCTAACAGCTCAGCAACAGTGTGAAGTGCTGACCCTCATTGGAGGTGTAAAATACAGTTACCTGAGGCGGGGAATGGGGGAGGCCTGGATGAAGAGGTTCTTGAATCTGTACTGTTTGAAGTTGGATGGGTCTGCGGGCTCCAGCTCTTTGTGGGGAGTTTCAACCAGTACGCATGGAGTCGCTCCATCCTCCAACCAACACTTCTGGAAACGCAAGACAAGGAAAAGGCACAAAACACGAATGAAGACTGATCAGAGGCCACACACACAGACAGCAGTACAGCATGGCAGCATTAATCTTACATCACTGTAGGACTGAAATAATCAGTTGAGTGACAAAATATTCTAGTAACTGTTAAAATGTGTTAAGCCTGACATTAATTTGTTTCTAGCTTCAAAAATAAAAACATGACAAAACACTTAAATCAATGCTTTAAGAGTTAAAAGCCATCAGGTACGATGGAAGATGATCAGTTACTAAATGATGTCACCTTGTGGTGAAGATGAGGCACTGCATGGTTGCAGATAAATTAACTGAACCACTTTTATAATTTAAGTATGATTAAAGACAGGCTTAAAGGAAACAAGCCAATACACAAAACAGATTTGAGAGCAAAGGAAATGAAATGCAGTCGTAAACAAACACCAGGCATGCTGTGTAACAGCATTGTTACCAGAGTAACAAAATGGACAGTATTTTGACACGACTACCAGAATCTGAATCTGCTTTATTGGCCAGGTGTGTCGGACACACGAGGAATTTGACTCTGGTACATCGGCTCTCAATGTGCATGTACATGTACATATCCCCTACTAATCACAGGGGTTTCAAAAAGGGCTGGTCACACTGGGAAGGGTAGTAACACCACATATAAGGCAGATTCAGCTCTTTATCAGTTAACACATACTGACCTGTATTTCATAGCTTTGTTTCTTGGTAGCAGGTTGTTGCTTATTCAAAGGCTGAAGAAGAAATAAAGTAGAGTCAGCATTTGAGCTCACAGCTACAACAAACACGGAACAAATTGCTTTACAGGAAGGCCTGGAGAGGTCAGAAAAGTTTCTGCCCTTACTGCAATTCCACACCAGACAAACATTTGGATAAAAATAAGGTGGTAAGACACAAACCTCTGATTTTCTTTTCCTCAGTGGCACTCTGACAAGCGACTCAGGTGTGTTTGAGTCTCTGGCATGAAGCGTGATGCGACTGCTGAAATAAAATTAGCATTACATCAACGTCACAGCTTTAGGTTCAAACAGGAAATCAGGAGTCTGTTTGGATTCATCTGCAATAAATCATCAATAGCAGCACTCAGCTAAGACCATGGTTTGAGTTTTACTGCTAAAGTATTTTAGCTTGACCACCACTGGATCTCATCAACTCCACAGTTCTCTCTGTACAATTCCTGCAGTTTGCTAAAGGTCATATAACCCTACAAGTGGTGGGTAAATGGAGTAGGGGTAGTCTTTGACTAAAATTACAAAAAAAAAGCGTGTAACTAACTTAGGCCCCAGCCCACAGTTTGAGATTCAAAAACCACCAGCTGCTTACCTGCGCCTGGACATGGTGTCGACTGTAGTTATTTATTTATGGCTCAGCTGCAACACAAAAACAGATGAATGAGACAAGAACTTCATGTTCTGGGGCCACTGGACCCAGTAGTCACATGTAAACATGTTATTTGTTAGCCCATGTGCCAACCCTGGAGAGGATCACTAGACATTTAACTGCACAGAAAAATATCTAAAAATGTCTATAAATCACAAACTGCCTCCAGGACAGTCCGGTTGGAGCCCAAATATCACATTTACATTTTGAGCCTGGCTGTAATTTGTGGTAGAATGGGAGCAGAGTAGACTATAGGTTAGTTAATGAAGACAGCCAAATTAGCTTCATAAAAACAATAACTGTCGACTGCCAAAGCTAAAGCCCCACATGTAAGCACGGATACACAATATCTTACAGTAGAGATGTCAAACCGACATAACTGTGATTATAAACAGGGCCAAACTGGGCAGCCTGGACATGTAAGCTAGTGTGGCAACTGCAGCCCAGGAGGAGGGGGGCTGGTAGCTCCCTCGATTTCAAACAAAAAAAGCTCGAAAATGCTCAATTTCAACAGAATATACTCACATTCGGTGACGAAGCACACATCTCCAGACAACTTTGGTGTAGTTTGAATTGGCCAAATCATCAAAATATGAACTCTATTTGACTACTGAAACTCAAAGACGCGCCAATTTACTAAGCGCAAAAGCGGGAGGAATCGAGCCCTTCCTCCCCGAGCCTCTTCCAGGTTTGCGGGGAGAAACTAGTGGAAATAACCGCTAAAGATAACTCATACTAGTTTTAAACCGGTCTCGACGAGTAGAACAAACTCTTCTGAACCACGGATTTAAGCACAAACCCATTTAAAGCCCACGAAGCACCATGAACGTTAAGGCCAAGTTGCGAAGAGGAGCTACTGTACCTAGCAAACTTAGCGGGGTAACTGCTAACTGCGTCAACAAGAACCAGCTAAACCCGACACACGGATAAACTGATAAGCGACTGGTTCTACATGAAATGCCTTAATGTTCGGAAATGCCTTAATGTTCGTTTGATCTACATGAAATGCCTTAATGTTCGTTTGATACATGAAATGCCTTAATGTTCGTTTGATACAGGAACACAGGTAAAAGACCACTAAAAACACTTTTGTGCGAGTTTTAAAAGTTACACGAGCAGCCTCGGGACTTGAACAAATAAACGCCACAAAAACCCAAACTTGCACTAAACACACTTCCACCATAGTACACAAGATAAAAACAAAGTAATGTAGATGGCACAAACGGTGAAAACCCCTTTAAATAAGACTAAATACAAAGTTAAATCTAAGATTTGGCTGCGGTCCCTCGCCTATCCGGCTTAGAACCGCTTAACACAGAATTCCGTCAGGACTATTGGAGATTTAAAATCAAAACACACGATGTACCCCGTCCCCTGAACGCTTTACCAGTTAAAATGTACTAGACTGTAACGCTGCATGTATAAGCACAGCGTTCTCGGGCTCATCAGTCTTACCTCCTCAGTGAAGAATGAATGAATACATCAGCTGTGGCGCCGGCGCCAATCCTTATATCCGCATCTGCCTGCTGCCACCAGTGCGCATGCACGTTCCCGGTTCACAGAAACCCGCTAAATGTTTAAATTTGAAGTGAGATTTTCACAGTGGAACAACACTCAAGTGTTTCGTGGAGAGGATGTATTCTGCTCTGTGTTAAAATTGTTATTACGAGCACGAGAGTGCGTGTCAACGGGTTATTTACCGTGTTTAAACGGAGCCTACTTTCATTTCTAACGGACACGGAGTCGCGGGAAGGGTTTTTGATGGAAATCCCGCTTCCTGTACGTTCCGGTTAAACTTTAAGGACTCGGTAGACGCACAAAAATCACCTACACGTAGAAACTTGCGGTCATTTTCTCTTTTTACGCAGTTTTATCATTTTCTTTCAAGGCTCTTAAACAGCTTCCGTGTGCGAGCCCCTCCAGTGGGAGGGACCTCCGTGACGTTTAGCCAATGAGTGTGCGAGAAGCGAGAGCCGCGTGCTTCCTCCGCAGAATGTAAACAGACTGAGCACGTGGGTCTGCTGTCAAACAGGGCTGCTACAGAGGCACGTGTTTAATTCAGTTTTTAACGGATATACTTAATAGAAGACGCTGCAACTATATATAATGACTCAGCCACGGTTTCACCGTTTCTCTGTTTATCTTTGGAGACCTCGTTAATGGACTGCTTGTCGATTTAGAAAAGCGCTACAAACGTTTGTCATCTGCATTAGAAACATTACTAAATCACTGAAAGGGGTTTTCACTTTAATCTATCAAATCTGCAGCTGTGAATGCTATTAAGAAATTAAATGAATTTTGCCCCACGTGTCCAGCAACCGTTTTGCAGAATATAAATAAGTTTTTAAATCATGCAGTATGTTGGCATTGCTCTTGCTGTTTCTTATCATTGTCTTGTATTGTTTTTAACATTGTGTTTTAAAGTCAAAGACAGTTATTCACAACTTGGAGAGTAAAGTTTGAATGTAAAAATGTCCACTATAGAGCAGAAACTGACTCTTTAATATGAATATATTTTAAACTTTTTATTAAGCTCTTTAAGTTGCAAAGTAACCAAGAAATTTCTGCTAAAATCTTCATGAATGCTGTACTTTTTTATTCATAGGACCACCACTGAGCACTTTTTAGTATCAACTTAATTTTAGCAAACATAAGAAATAATGTGAATATGTAAAATTCTGAGTAACCACAAACTTTAGAAATCCCGAAGCATAGACAGATTTGCATAAGAAAACATTTATTTTAGACTAATAAGGGATCACATGTATTAACTATTAGTTTGAAAACAGATGACCCCACTTTTTAATTAGCATTTTTTGTTTCTGACATCAAAACAGAGTGAAGTGTGTCATACTTCCAAAATACAAAGAAGGAGACCAGTTATGTTGATAAATAAAAAGTTAACCCTAAAGTTCCTACACCTTTTTTCTTTTTGGCAAAGTGCTGTATTATTCCAGTAAACTACACAAAAAGTACAAATGTCTGACACTTGGTGAATAATAAAAATGCCACAAAATGTTCTTCACACTTTTTTTTAAAATAAACAACCGATGAAAAGAGGTTTGCTACATCATTCTGTCTGGTTTGTTGAGTCATTATAAAAGCTGGGCACAGGCTGGGGAGGTGGTGGCGGGAGCTTCCTCCAAGTGGTGCATAGTTTCTGATGTCTGTTTGTGTAGTTTTATTTAATACACCCACTCAGGACATAAAAAAAAAACAGAGTTCAAGTTCTTCATTGATGCATTATCATTACAACATTTCAACCTGGAAGGCACGTGATCCACAAATTTCAAGGCATTGAACAAAAACCTTTACAAATCCCTGTTATTGTGATGAGAGATGAGCTGAAAACATAAACATGACAGGCTCCTGACAGCAGGAGGACACAGATCATCCCGTCCCTTTTGTCTCTTTCAAAAACATCATAGTAACACAAAATAACATGACTGCAAAGCCTGATAGTAGGTAGAGAAAGACAGCTGAGAAAGAAAAGCAAAGCTCAAATACACCAGAGAAAGAACCACTCCACTCATATTTACAGCGAACCGTTCAGACACCCAACAAACATTGTTAGTGTTTCAATGATACAGTCATCAACACGACCAGAGAAACAACACTGCACAAAGTTCCCATCACACCTGAATGAATCTTTACTGAAGCTTAAAATCCTTTTTCTTTTGTGTATCGTCAACCATGACAAAAAAAACCTTCTTTTTTTCCAGCATTATTTTAAAAAAACAACTTTTAAAATTCTCATCGGCAGATCTTCCACACAAAATTGAGAATTTAAGTTTCAGTGAACCTCAGTATGGAAGCCAATTTATGCTAGAGAAGAAAAAATTAATAAGAAGGGAAAAATTATGAATAAAAATACTAGTGATAAATCAAAATTACAAGTGTGAAATTTGGCTTCTCCTTCGTTTACATCATTTTGATTCAGCGAGACAAAATTTGTATATTTTTTGGGATATGTCAAAATTTAGACAAATTCAAACTTTTGGCTTTAAAACTTTTAAAGTTGGACTTTCTACATAAAAGAAATAAAGTTTTTAAAGATATATAAACATATTTTGAGATAATCTGATATAAAGTAAAATTTTGACTATTTAAGTCAAAGTTGCGAGTGGGGATGTGGCAACTTTGAGACAAGTCATAATTTTGAACATTTATATTTTATCTGTTTTTTGTCTTGACATAAATGGGCTTCCACAGCTTCTGTCAGTCTGTATGATGGATTATATCTTTTGCCCTGCAGTGTGCCTACTAGGCCTGGGCTCCACCTTCCCTACAGCACACACGTTCAGCACAAGACAACCCTCCAACACCACAATGTTAAAAACAACACAAAAGAAGAACATCCGTATTATAAACTAGTCAAAGGCTAAAGATCATTGCTACATTTTTGGTTTAAATATTTTACCAGTTTAACAAAATGTAAGTTAAGATGAAAAACAGAATAGTTATAAAGCATAAAGTACACTTCTAAAATCATGTCAGGTACAGAGGAGCGAGAAATATAAACAACAAGTTTCTCCCTGTATCGATGGATTCCCAACAGTCGACTGAGACGTCAAGAGTTTGTTTTCACAGTCCTGGGACCAGGAGAAGTTTCTGAGACGCTAAACTAAAAATCAGTTTTTTCCTCACAAACATTTTCACGAGGGAAAGCTCGCTGGGGTGGAGCTGGAAAAGTCCGAGCACACACAAAGAATCATCAGCTGTCAAATAAATCTGCATGTTCCTAAAGTGTAAAGGTGATTGGATGTGGCCCTGAGAAGTGGACTGCAGATTCATTTTAGAATAAACAAGAAAATATCAAAAAGAAAAAATCTTTTTTCATTTTCTTTTTTCCACCATTGTGACACTAACACAACTCTACAACCATGCAAATAATTGCACGCTAACATAACCAAACATACCTAAGCAAGAAACCATAGATGCATATATACCAACTTCATACTGATATGTAATTTATTTTTTTCTTTTCAAAAAATATTTTGGAAGTTTTTTTAAATACATTTCTATTCATCTCAAAGCTACCGTTAAAACAAGGCGTTTAGTGATATTTAACCCAGTAATTTTTAACCACTTTTTTTCTTTTTTCAAAAGAACATTGTGAAAAGTACTGAATTATAAAGTCAGCGGCAGGTTTAGACAGCAGCAGCAGGACGGACTACGGGGAGACATCGCATTTAACCACAGGGCGATTTCAAAGAGATGGAGGTAAAGCTAACATCCCCTCAAAATGCTCTGACAGCGTGGAAAACTTCAAGTGGTGATGCAATGCATTCATTAGTGAGATGTGGATATCTGACCAACTATAGACATCAACTCCCCAAAGAAGAAATACACAAAAAAACTAAAGCCGAGTGTCTATACCTACAGTACAAGATCAGAAAACGGACTACAAGGCAACATGCCTACAGTACAGTTTTGAGTCAGTTGTGACTAATTTTGGTGGCTCATAACACTCCCTGTTCTGTCTCTCAGTTTTCAGTCACACACTCCAGCTTCACAGACAAACCTGGACTGCTGCATGTTTGCATCTGGATTGTGCTTAGCTCTGCCAAAACCTTCACACCGAAACATAGATGTATGTGGACTATGTGTTATGCTGAAAACTGCTTCTACTACAGCAAGACGTGAATCATTTGTTTCCTCTGAAGGGCATTCTTCAAAAATCATCCAAAACAGGGATTTTAAGGGTTAAAAACTGGAGGACTTATGACTGACAAAGATGTAATATGGGCTCAAAATGTTGCACTTTTCCTAAAGTATGTAAGCATATATACAGTACATAGGGAGCAGTCAACACTGTTGCAAATCTCTGGGAGGCAGAAACCCCACTTACAGTTGTCTGGTGTAAGCACATGAACAAGAGACATGAGTGCGTTTTGCACACTGACTGTTTGGACGCATGAGAGACAGACTGTGGACGGAGATGTGTGAGGTTTTAATAAATTGTTGTCACCGAGACAAAGCCGCCAATATAGCAGAATCTCTGTAAAGAGGGTTTTAGTTAGAGCCCCCCCTGCCAAGTAACCATCTGTCTTTCAAATTGCACTTCCAGCACTGATGATAAAGTATGACACTCATTTCTCAGACTCCCCAGAGGCCCAGCAGACATTTTACAGTTGGTTTCATGAGCTGAATACAGAGAGACTGAACGAGCCCCCTTTTACCTCTGATGGCTGTCAAAGGGCATTCTGGGAAATGTAGGAATTCATTTTTAATAATCAGGATAATAAAGATAATCACCTTTATTGGCCAAGTATGTTACACACAAGGAATTTGTTTCCGGTACAGAACCGATGGCAGCCATCTGCGGCGCCACCCCAACCGATGGCTCTAACCATCAGGGGCAACGGGGGAGTTCAGTGTCTTGCCCAAGGACACTTCGACACATGAACAGGAGGCACCGAGATTTTTGTGAGTAAAGAAGGCAAAAGTGACAAAAACGGATCATTAACAATGTCAGACTCTTTGAGGGGAATCTGTTTCAGCCGCAGTGACTCAAAATTTTACAAGCTGATTTTACAACTTGTTTGAAGTCAACAGGGTTCAAGTTGCCTGTTACAGGAACCCTCAATAAGAGTCTCCACTGTGGACAACAAACAGATACTGGCAACATTTTGAGCAACACTGCGGGACAACATTGCTCGAAGCCTCATTACAACAGCCCTGCACTGATTAAGTGTCGTACTGCTGCGCTGTATGTGTTCGGATCCTGCTGAGTTGCCCAAGAAGTTGCCAGGCAACAAACTATCACCATCCTGCCACGCTGTGAACCTGCCACTGAGTAAAGTGACCTACAGCATTGATTCTACACATACAGATGTCCATAAAGAAGAAGAAGAAGAAGAAGAAGAAGAAGAAGAAGAAATAAGATGAGGATGCCGCTGTGACATCTCCTCCTTTTTGTGATTAGCCACAAACTGGTCCAACAGAGGAAGAATAAAACATGGTGAAAATAGAATGAGAGAAGGGGACACATGATGACCTTTTCTTTTCACATCCCTTCTTCTCAGGGTCAATATAAAGAGGATGGATGGATGAAGAGGAGGAGGTGGGTAGGAGACGCTTAATCAAATGGACACATGAGCTGATGAAAAACGCCAGCCATTTTCCCTATTTCACTGTCCAATCAGATGTGAGGACAGACCAGGTGTTAGAAATGGCTGTTGACTGAATTGTTGCTGGTGTTGATTTGCTAAGAGTTGGAACAAATAGAGGTGTGTGTGTTTTGTGGCTGGCCAGTGTTACATCCCATTTTACTGAAGGGACTGAGGTTGATGATGATGACGATGATGATGAAGGTCAGAGTGCCTCAAAAGTTGAGATGTCTCTGGCTGGGCTGGTGCAGGTGTGTGGTGTTGACCTTCGGGGGGTGCAGCAGGTTGAGCCGTCGCAGGGCATTGCGGGACAGCGGTTGGGTGCGCTGGGTGGCGTTAACTGGCCGCTGCTGTAGGAGGCTGGAACGGGTGGAGAGCCCTGCAGCATAGCAGGAGGAGTGGAGGCTGGGGGGGAGCTGGGCCACCTCCCCAACCCTCCTC
>NW_018128069.1:1052811-1054696 GCF_001952655.1 Monopterus albus
GTGGCCGCTGCTGTAGGAGGCTGGACCGGGTGGAGAGCCCTGCAGCATAGCAGGAGGAGTGGAGGCTGGAGCGACGCTGGACCACTGCCACATCCTGCCTGCAGGGGGCAACAGAGACAGGACTGCTCTGTTTGTGGCACTTCAAAATTGGGGGTTACCTTGGACTTTGGGAACCTGTGTCTGATGATGCTTTACAGATACAATGACTAATGACTAGGTCTTTGGAAACACACATGAGAAAAGGTTCGCTGGACCTTGTGTGACTACTATGCTTTTCTCTTCTGTACTCAGATGTACTCTGGAATGTTTTGAAATTCTGTATCATATGTTAATTTTTGCTTTGGCTCTCGTGTGAAGATTTTTACTGTCCTAACCAACTGAGATACATTTTCACACGTCAAAACCAGCTCACATTACAGAATTACATTCAGACCTGTCCACATAAAAATATTTTCTGTTTCATAATGCCAGTGCATTTCTACACCACAGGGATGGACTAGGTTCGCTGGGCTGCTGCTGACAAGCCCCCAGCTTCCTCCATCAGACACTGTGTTCTTTCTCTGGTGGCTTGCCACATTAAGCTTTACACTGCAAAAATAAAAGCCACTGAGTCTCACTGTGTGTGGCTTCTGATTCTATATGATCTCGATGAAACAGGGTGGTTACAGTGTAGCACACTCTTCTTTATGGATATGATTGTATCTTTTGTCTCTGCTACTTTTGTTTTCTGTTGAATATTTTACAGTGTTCAATAAAACTGAGTTTCAAGTGTGATAACTTTTTATGACGGAGGCCAGAGATCATTAATCCCCTGACACTATAAGATAATATGTGTCTTCAACCTAAAGTTCAGGTCTCAGGACTTTACCTGTGACGAGGGCCATCCAGGGTGCGTCTAGCCTTCTCCTTCCCACCTGGGGCTGCGGGCATGTTTTCAGACAACAGCCCCAGGTCCAGGTCCAGGGATCGCGGTAGGGGATCGAGGGCGATTCGAGGGGGACTGTGGTGGGCGTAGACAGACATGCTGGGGTGTTCAATCAGAAGGTTCTCCAGAGGGCTGGTCTCCAGGAGGATGGGTTGGCTGCCACGGCCGGTGAAGCAGGGCGGGGGGGTGACGAACCAGCTCTCCTCCAGAGAGCAGGCGTCCACACGCAGAAACCCACTCTCCTCCTCATCATCCTCTTCATCCTCCTCTGCACCACCATCTGGGTCAGTGTCAGCTGTGGAGTTGAGGGAGGTGCAGGAGGCGTAACGGATGGGGGGGCTGGCCACAGGGGAGGGGATCATCACCAATTCATCCTCCTCCTCTTCCTCTTCCTGGGGGTTGACAGTGGATCCAGAAAGTCCGTCGCCACGCTGACCGGAGCAGGCTTCAGCTGCAGAGACAGTTGTGCTTTTGTTAGTAAGAAGAAATTTAATACACAAAGGTATTTTTATTATAAAGCAGTTTAAATCCAATCCCACCTTTTACCTATTTCCCTCCGCTTCATGACAAGCAATGTCAAGGCACAATCTGTGCTTCTTAAAGGAATATTCCCCCCAGAATCTATCACTCACGTATTAAATACGTACATGTCTGTAACCCCTCCTTGCTGGAGGTGTAGAAATCTTGGATTCACAGCAGCTAAAACTGATTTACATGGAAACCCAGAGTCACAGCGAAGAAGTGCAGAAATATCACATTTAATATTGTTTAGTTAGGTTAGTGTCACCCCTGCAGTCTGCCAGGAGGAGGTGCTGAGGCTCATTTGTACAGCAGCTGCAGAGCTGTCAGATGTAATCATTCTGCCGATGCTCAGCAGTGTGAGCTGCAGCCTGAACAGCTCAGCATCACGTGTCCAACTGAAACCACAGACTGCACGCGGGCTTGTGCCGATGCAACTTT
>NW_018128069.1:1054709-1077189 GCF_001952655.1 Monopterus albus
TAATCTGCTCACACCCACCCAATCCCCAAACCACTGCACCTTTTTACACACAAAATCATGCACTAATACATGACCAACGCTGCTACTTTCAAAACAGGATGCTTGTCAAAAGCTGTAAGTCACTGTTCATGTCTAGAGATTCACAGAGACAGAGGAAGTTCACAGGCAACATGAGCTCAAGCTGGCAGACTGGAAGCTAAAAATAACTGTGTGGACTGAGTGGATGTCTCTGTTTGGGGACATGCTACTTGGTCCAGCGGTCAAAAGTCAGACTCTGCAGTTTTTTGTGTTTTACCCAGGCAGAAGTAGGGGTGAAGTAAAAAGGTCACCAAATGATCTCCTCTGACCTCTGTGCGCAGTGTTTACAAGTAGCTTTCTATGTTTCCGTGCATGCCAGTGAGCGTTTGGAGCTCACTTCCACACGTGACATAAACACCAGTCAGTGGCTCTGACACCCAGGAGTTCACCTTGTTTACCCACAACAGACCTGAGAGGCTGCAGACTGCTGGCTCTGCTGATCAGCAGCAGCACAGCTCTCGCTGGTCGGCTCCCTCGGCTGCTTGTCTCTTCCTCCAGAGGCTGCAGGCAAACGCTGCAGCAGGATGGAACCAAGCTGTGTTTGGGGTTAATGAGGATTGTGAACAAACCCGCTAAGTCTCCACACAACGCTGTCTCCTCTGGGAACCCGAAAGTGTTTCAGTCCAAAGAAACAGCTGACTTCACCTTTGCACAGCCTTGTACAACTGCCCACTTGGTTTCATGTTTCAGTCTGCAACATGCAGGCTGCGCATGGCAGCATGCGATCATTACTTCTTGTTCGTTTTGACACAAATGCTATATTTGCATTTCATGTATGAGCATGTAAGACAACCATTTTAGAATGTTTTCTGCTGCCACCATCTGCACATACACTGTGCCTGCAAATCACTTTGTAAACAAATACAGGTCAGGACCGTGCTATGCTACCTCCAGAGTCACGCTCATCTCCAAAGAATCTGTCTCTGGTCCTCAGTACCTCTGTATAGGATTACACAATGCACAGACCAAACAGACAGGAAGAAAATGACTTTGACTGAACTATTTTGATTCATTAGTTCAGTTATTTCAGGCAAAATGCCAAATATTTGCTGGTTCTAGCTTCTGAAATGTGAAAACTTGCTGCTTTTCTCTGCTGTACATCATTTTAAATAGAATATCTTTGAATTTTGGACAAAGCATCTGAAGGTGGCTCCTTCAACTGAGAGACTTGGGGGGTGTTTTTTCTAACATTCACATATTTTATAAACTAAACAATTTATCAGTCAATAAAGAAAACAATTATCAGGTCAAACAATTATGAAACTAATCATCAGCTGCAGCTCCAAATGAAATCAACACAGACATTCAGATAAAAAAAATGAGTAAATAAGGAAATGAATCTATAAAGTCTAATAAATTATTATACCTCTATATGTACAGGGGTGGGTGGCAGGATGATGCAGTGATTAGCGCTGTCATCTCACAGCAAGAAGGCTTCGGGTTTGAGCCCGAGCCAACCTAGGGCCTTTCTGTGTGGAGTCTGCATGATCTGTCCAGAGGGAGGTTAGAGGCAGCCCTGTGTCCATACATGTCCACCTTCGCAGGCCCAGAACCGGAACCATCAGGATCTATTTTTACCTCCTCTGGTTCCCCAAGCAGTTTTGTTTGACCTGTTTACAGGTTCACTACCATAAATTGCCTGATGCCCCCCACCCCCACCCCGCCCTTCCAGCCTGAAGTGGGTCAGATGGCTTCTGTATTCCACACAGCTGTGGAATCTGAGATGGGTCAAGTCCAGACCTGCGGCAGGTTAACGGTGGGCCAAACTGAAGCTGTGCCAAGATTCACTGTGAGCCATCTGGAAGTCACTGCAATGTGCGATGTGTCTGTAGACACTGTGTGTGTTGCTGTTTTGACTGGGCCTATTTATTAATCTCAGACAGCTCTGGAAACTCAACATGTACCTGCCATTAAAACAGTCTCAAATATTCCTAACTCAAGTTCTGCTTAAAACATTTTCTCGAAGTTGTGAACAATCTCACTGTATTTAACATTAGATGAATTTCACTTTGCTGAGAGACACCACATCTTGTCCCACTGTCACTGGGTTTATCAGACACTGGGGAAAAACTAGTTCTGGAATACTATACTTTTCCTAAGCACATGTAGTAAAATGTAATGTGATGTCTTTTCAAACTGTCTGGTGTTTTCTCATGTTATTAAAAAAAGACAACGTCTCTTCTTCAAACCAGTTTACCTTCAGTCAGTTATTTCTCAGCACATTCTTGTCAGACTCACCCAGGTAGTTCACCAGGATCCAGTCCTCCTCTTCCTCCTCCCCTTTGCTGTCTCCAGGTCTGCTGCATTGACTCAGCTCCTCCATGTCATCCCCAAACAGAGCACTGGTGAACCTCTGGAACATCCTGGGACGTCCCACAGGTGCGTGAGGCAGAGGGAAAGGTGAGGGGAGGCGCACAGCTCCAGGCGACAGCGGGGAGGTGCGGCAGGCACTTTGGTCATCAGTTGTGGAGTTCACAGCGGGAGAGGCTCCAGAAAGGTGCTAAAGTGCATCAATAAGTTGTGGTCATGGATCATCTGAGGGCCAGGAGAGGCAGGATGGACATTGCTCAATGTCAGGATCGATTAGTGCAAAGTACAAAAAGTCCTGAGAGGAGAAAAGAAAATGATTTTACCTATAGAATCCTGAAGTCATGAGAAGGTTCAACAAGATGCTTTTCCAAATCTCAAGTCATGTGAGAGATGATGCAGACTTTCACATAAACTGTTTGCTCCTCAGCAGTTTACAGCAGCTTTTTCAACATCATAGTCAAAAATTTATAGAAACATCAGCTTCTTATCAAAATAGTGGATAATTCATTTTATATCAACTGATTGCCTAACTCTTGCATCTGTAGCTCAAATGATTAATCACTTGACAGAAACTAATTGATATTTACTGTTTTCTTTCCCTCTTTTATACCATTTTGGACTAAATATCGTTCAGTTTTAGAGTTCATTGGACAAGACATTTGAAAACATCACTTTGTACTCTGGATCTTTTCCCATATTTTCTGACCATTTACAAACTAAACTGAAAATAAACTAATGGAAAGAAAATAACAAATAATGTGCATAACTGTAATTTGCAGTCCTGGTTTAGAAAACTGTGAAGCATGTTATTAAAGATATGAAGAGATTTTTTTCAACTGCTTTTATTGACTGCGGTTTACAGTTGCTGGTTCAACCTGACGAGCATCATGAGACCAATGTGTTTTCTTATTAATGGTACAAAAACAGACACTCCAGGGACTTTTATCACGGTTCTCTCAGTATTCGCGCAAGACAAATATCACCAGGCGGGAGCCACCAGAGGCTGTAAAGTGAATCACCACGACTTAGGCAGGTTGCAGTTTAATGTGCTTGTCCTTACATAGCTCAGAGGCTGTGAGGTTGTAGAGGACAAGCTTTTATTTGACACAGTAAGAGTAATGGAGTTTAGCTAGAGTAATATTCATTGTTGTCCCTCATTAAAAAGATGCACACACACACACACACACAGCTGCTTCAGCCTGTCCCAGCTGACACTGGGCGAGGGGTGGGGTATATCCTGGACAGGTCGCCAGTCTGAGTCTTAGAGACAGACAATTAGGCTAGCTGTTAAAATAATTGCTCGTAATCATCATTAGCAGGTTAACGCACAATTTGCCTGAATACAGAGCGTGAATTCCGAATATCCGACATTTATTACCAAACATTGAATGCACACTGGATTCGAATCAAATGCGTCGCTAACAGCTGTGATGCGTTGAAGTCCTCTCGTATACCTCATTTTTCGTATTCATTACATGTAAAGAAGAAGTAAAAAAAAAAATAGAAGCGCTGTTCATTCCTAGAACAAAAGCCACACTCCGCCTCTTTAAACGTCGAGTAGCCGCGACGGTGAGACGGACAGAAAACTGATAATCTGCTGCACCTGTTCCTTCCTCCAATCTATCCTCACATTTTAAGGACGGATACTAAATATGGATGTATTCATCATAGTAGTAATCCCTAAATACAAAGGAAAGATGCTCCGGGTTTGTTTTCTGGGCGATTACACGGGTCATTGAGTAGTGGCTCTCTGTTGAACAACACCGCAATAAATGCATCTATTACATCATGCAATCATTATTTATTAATCCAAGTGTAAAATAGTCTATAAATGAGGTAGGCTATGCTACAACTAAAGATTATTCGTGATACAGATTAATCTCTAGGAAATCTTGTTGGATTTATCGCTGGTTTGACATATAAAACACAGGAAAATGGTGAAAAACGTCCATCAGAAGTTTCAAGATGAACGTTTCCATTTACAATGAGACGACAAAAGCAAATCCCCATTTAGAAATTGATGGAAGCGAATTATTTGACATTTTATCTTGGAAACTGACCAAAATTCACAATGGTTCTGGATCAGTTTTCTTGTCATTGAACTGCCCGGTTTTTCGGCCCACTCCTTCAGTGCTAATGCGATTTACCAACCAGTATGGGAGTCAAAAAAAGACAAACTGGCCCAACAATAACCAGGAGCAGCAGCTTGTGTACTGGGTTTGCAAGAAGGAAGGGCAGGAGACTGTAACCCTACACCGACAGGGCAGGACCTCACCCTCGTCCTCTTCATCTTTCATCTCTTGGAATATGTTATAAAATATTCTGCAGAACATACCATTAACTTCTTCCAGTTTAATCTAGGAAGGAAAAACTAAGTTTTGCGAAGGGAAAGCGGCAACGGCCTAACGGGTTTAAGCTGCAGCTGAAGAATAATCCGAGTAAAATGCATCGCTAAGGTTTAAAATCAACATTTAATCGTTTATCGTCTGCCTTTTAAACAAAAGATGGTTCTGTTGTATTGTTGGGAAAGCGAGGCAGGCACCGGAGCCGTTAATGCCCACGAAGAAGAAAACAAAGAACTCACCTGCGGCAGAAGAAGATGTAAACGCGTTAAAATCGTGATTAAAATCCTTAAACAGGAGGTAGATGAGTTACTTTTCGAAAAATAGAAAAACTTGAGGTTTCTTCGCAGAAGAAATAAACTACAAAAACAATTTAGGGACTGTACATCGACAAACACAGTACGCAGCAGCTTCCTCCTCGTCCCCGACTGCTGCTCTTTTGTTGTTGTTGTGGGGCTCCAACAGCTGATCGCCATGACGTGAAAAAAACAGGGCAGACCGAGAGCAGCTCGGCCAATCGAGATGCGCAATACGGACTATCACTAACCCACGTGACTCCAGTGTCCTGTAAGGGCATGACTGGGCAAATCGCTGCGGGTTTGAGAGCAAAAAGTATCCCATAAACCGAGAACCATTCAAATCGAGCTACAGAATGTAATGTTTTCTAAGTATCCACACACCCCTAATGTCAACATTTCAGTGAACCAGTCTACAACTAGGCCACACAGTCATAGCATGGCCTAAATATCATTCAGCAACAGTCATGTAACAACAGTCAGCTAGGCTAAAGAGACAGCAGATCCATAATTAAAAAAAAAAAAATTAAAAAACTGTTTTAGCTGCATATTCACATATGCTAATGAACCCAAGATTAAACTTAAGTTCAGCAACCAATAAGCATAAGGCATCCCTTGGTTTATAACCCATGTTTCACATGAAGCTGTGGATGGTTTTACACTAAAACTGCAGAAATAATCTTCAGTTTTAAAGTCAGACAGCTCACACTGTTACTGGGGGTTTAAGGCTGTTCACCACAACACTGCTGATGTTTGTCAGGTTCTGGGTTTGACATGTGATAAATGTGGCTTAGGATGGAAAATATCTAATGTTATCCTAATAATTTTCCATAGAAAAAATTAAACTGAATCCATGTCTGATCAGTGACACTGATTAAATCCTGTACTGCCACTGCTTGTCAGTCGAGCTCTGTTTACACCTTACACATATCTAACATGACACTGTGCACATCTAGCATCCATCTATTGTGTCTGCTATATTGTCAGGAAAAAGATCAGCATCTGAACTTGTGCAGAAGCAAACAGCAGTTTTTTATGCTAACACTGTGCTTATAAGTGCTGTCAGTCAATGTTTGTAGAAAGGCACACGTTATTTGTCTCCAGCATACCTCAGCATTATCACTGCTAATCAGCCATTTCACACATTTGTAGTGGCTGCTTTATTTCTAAATAATGAAAGTATCTTTATAGAAGCTGCTGTGAATGTTTTCAGTGGTGATGCTGTGTGTGCATCCTTAGTTCATCCTTAGTATAAACAGGAAACTGCAGGTGGATTATATTAAACTTAAATAATTTTTAGGGAGTTGGAATGTTACAGTAACCAGCTCCAGTTAGTTTTAACATGCAAAACCACAATGGCAATGACAAAGCCAGTCTGCCTTATATATTATGTTATGCTGTTGTTTTATACT
The DNA here is from genome assembly GCF_001952655.1 of Monopterus albus. Lineage (NCBI taxonomy): Eukaryota > Metazoa > Chordata > Actinopteri > Synbranchiformes > Synbranchidae > Monopterus > Monopterus albus. The sequence continues at coordinate 1,061,148 of NW_018128069.1, forward strand.
TAGTTTATTCTATAATAAACCATCATATTTTATAATTTTTTGTATGTTTTGTATAAAAAAGTGAAATGAAAAGGACAATATTTGCCTCTGAAATGTAGTGAAGTATCTCAGAACTTGCTATTCTTGGGTTTAACTAATCATTCCTGCCTCCATCTGCTTGACCCTGTAAGTGCACACTGACGTTGCTAACAGTGCTGTCTTAAATCTGCGGCCTCTGTTTCTGCCGTGTTGGCAGAATATGACAAAGGTGCGTGTAATGAAAAGCAGTGGTGATGGCACACAGGAAGCAGACAGGTGGGTTTGTTTGGCTGCTGGCGGTGACCGACATTAAGGACATTACGTATGACAACTCAGAAGGAATGCTGCATTGGCCATAACATTCATACTTAGTGTTGGCAGGCAGGAAACATGAGCAGGTATTTCCTGTAAGTCAACTATCACAGAGCAAGAGATTTTGAGAAGTGCTCATCAGACTGAAATCAGTTTTTTTGGGATATATCTGGATGAAGCCTAATGGTTCTGGTGACCCTTTGACCTTTTCTCCACTGCCACCCTCAAGACAAAATTTCCGCTTGAGTACAATGAATATCTAAGGCTATGGCTGTTTTATGTGTCCTTCAGGTGGATTTGCATCTCTTTGTAGACACACTACACCTCTTTGCAATCATTTTGTCTTTTTGTGATCATTTTGTGTCTTTTTGAGGTTGTTTTACATGTATTTGTGGTGGTTTGATTGACATTGTAATAAGAATATTAACATAAACTGAAGAAAATGCAGAAGGAGTGGCCATAATTTTAGACAGTCTTCACTATTTTCTATTGTGCATCTGTTTCTGTTGTAGTTAGACTGACAAACCGAAGCAACAAATTGTCATGAAATCTATTTACAATGATATTGTGAGTTCTATAATTTATCTTCATTCCCTTGGCTCCACAGTTGAACCACCAACTCTTATGATGTCACCCCCCTGAAGTGATGGTCTGAAGAGCAAAACAAACTTGTCTCAATGTTTGTTTCAGCAGTTTCTTTATTGTCATCTTTATCTCTAATGTACAGAAAAGGTGCAAATCATTTCAGCTAACAAAACAATCCATGTGGAAACCCCACCGAGGAGCAGGACACAAGGACATGTTACCCTAGATTTTTCCAAAAAAAAATATCAAGGTCACACTAGTGATTTTCTGACATACAGCACTGATAAGATGCCCTTCGCTGCACCTTCCTGGTTTGTCTTTTTCTAGCCACATAAGCTTCATGTTCACACTGGACTATAACTTGCTGTCTGCGAATACAAGTGGACTTAAAGTAAAGCACAGATCCATACTGATACTGTACAATCACAGGATGTTTTTCAATAGGCTTACCTTTGTTTTTGATGATTTTACTGTATATATGCAGTTTAAATGATCAGAGAACATGTGTGTGAACAGAAACCCTGCACATATTCCTCAAAATGCCTTTAAACCTTTTCATCAGTGAGATAAAATGAAAAAGTTTAATGATCAAAATAAGTATTTCTTCCTTAACAAACCAAATTGTGCTCCAGTCTGTTCTTAGTTAAGATTTATTTAAAGACCCCCCTCCACTCAAAAATGTGTTTTGTCTCATTATTATAGCTCATAAATAACTGCCCTCCACAAGGCTGTATGTGCATAGTTTGTCAATAACGGGTTGTTTTTCTTTGCTAAAGGAGGGGGCGTCTGTTTGCTGCCCCGAAATTTCAGACATGCACAGGCAAAATAAACATGTGATGATGCAAGATTAGACAGCAAGTTGTGGTTCACCTGTGAAACTTTGCAGTGAGAATAGACTTTATATAGCTGAGCTGTTTTCTAAGTCTTAACCTGGAGGGTAAGGTCTGGAAGGTATCTTTAAAGAATAAAGCTGGTGAATCTATAGTAGTCCAACACTGTGTTTTTGGAAGTGTCATGTTCACAGTGTCTGCTTGCCAACGTAATAATAACACATCACATTCATCCATCACAACAAAGCACAGTACATTCCTTCTGGTGTGTTGTTACATGACCTGGCTAATGTTTAATGTCTGTGTTGCACAATATTCGTCAGTGGGCGCGACAGGGGTCAGTGTTCTTCCTTCTGAATGGGTTAGCATCTAAAACTTGGTCACATTGGCCACCCAGCATGGTCATGACTTTACCTTTGTGTTGAATTAATATGATTTTAATTTGGTAGTAACTGGAGCCTTGTCGTCAGTGCTTTGTGTCACATCAGCAGTAACCAGAGCGTCCTACAGGACTGACACATTTACTGTTAGTCAGCTAACACTAGCTTCAGACTGGAGGCTGCAGTTTGAACAGTTTGTCCCAAATCCAAGGATTTGTCAATTTTTCTAAGAAACAGGACATGATGGGAGGGGTAAAGAGTGGTCACTAGACCCTCTAGGCTGAAAAGACGTTAGGTAGAGTGGCTTTAAAAAGGTGGCAAAGGCCAGATTATGCTGGTAGAGATGTGGTGTTGTCTGACGTCACTGGAAAATCAGGCTGTGTGTACAAGTATTACAAACAGCCACGGCTGAAGACACAGTGCAAAGTTGACCATTATAGAAACACTGGCAGAATGAAAGAGAGAGAGAGAGAGGGAGAAGTTCAAACTACTTCCTTTCTCCCACAGAATCACAGTGTGAGGTGGGCATCAACGTCAAATTGTTCTTTGTACATTACAGAAATAGTCGGACACAGACCCACCTAATCTAGTGTCAGAAAGCCCTGGTGGGGCAGGGGGTTTCCAAAACTAGTCAGCCATCTGACAAGCACTTCTGAAAATCCTTAATTTGTTCTTCTTTGTTCTTCATAGAAAATGGGATGTGTGGGTGGGATGTCACTGTAATTTATAATAAGCTTGGGCACAAACATGTGAACACACCCAGAAGAAAACAAGGAGACAGGATGAACAGAGAGTCAGCAGCTGACTGGCTGTACACGTCCTGTCAGTCATTGCTGGATGAGCCTTCAGCTCAGTTAATAATAGCAGTGAAGTCAGCCCATTTCCTTTCTCCATTAGAATACCTTGAGGAAAATGCAGAGAGTGAGTTAGCAGCATGTGGAGAGAGCTGTGATTAAACAAATCAAATGTGAACATATAATGATGCATCTTGCTGAGTTTGCACAGTTGTCATGACAATGTAGATGTTCAGTTCACTAGCCAAAGCCTCTCTCAGACCTCTGGTCCCTGTGGGTTTAAAGGCTGAACTTTACAGTTAATGAAGACCACATAATAGCCTAGGGCTGAATGTTCTGGTCTGCTGCTGTTTCCAAGATCAACAACAAACTATCAAGCTCAACTTTTAATTTAACATGGATGAGAAGCACCTGATGTCCCTAGGAAAATCCAGTTTTAGCATCTACACTCAGGAAAGCTGAGCAACATCCATCTGCTTCCATCTGCTTAAGTTTTGTCTAATTTTAGATTCTCACCCTTGAAGGGCTACTCAGAAGTGCCATCATTGCATTTGTATGGTACTATAAGCAGCATTTTGGTGGAAAATTACAGTACTGCATAGTTTTCCTGTCAGGTTTGGAGCCTCAAAATCTGCAGTGGCTAAAAAAAGTATTTATGCATATACATTTGTCTTCATTTACAGTACTGAACAATTATTTTATTTTATTTGTTCTTGTGCACACTGAATGCATCATTCAAACATTCACAGTGTAGGATGGAAAAAGTATGTGAACTATTCAGCTAATTGACCTCAGCAAAGGCTAATGGCAGGCAGGAATCAGCGGACCTGGAGGAGCACTTAGAGTTTTCTGTTCACTAGAAACATCTGCTGATGTGAACCATACCTCAGGAAAAAAGGTCAAACCATTGAGCTCAGTGACTGCTCTCCCTATAGACGTAGTTCTGCACCTCAGATGATTCCAGAAACACAACACAGAATGATCAGTGAGGTAAAAAGACCAGCGTAAAAGCTAAAGTCTTAAAGGAATCATGGGAGCTGGTTAACCTCTTTGTTCATGAGCAGGGAGTCCATGGCAGGACACCACAGAGGAAACTGCTGCTCTCCAAAAAACCCCACCACTGAATCAGAGGTTTGCCAAAAAGCAGCCTAACACCGGACACTCTAGTGGGAAGAAATAATGCTGCATTAGTGTTCACTAATGAAAATGTCTGCGCATGATGACTATGATCCATTGGACGGAATCAGAGACCAATCTGAATGTTTTTTATTTTTCATCCTATTTTGAGCTTAACAATATGAAACTTAAGCTGCTGTTTCTTTCCATGATGTAACTGTCAGGTCTTTAGTTAGAAACTTGGCTGAACCTCTCTTCTGTTTTTGGAAAAATAATCTCCCCTCCAAGCAAAGATGGTGACTTTAAACCAAAAAGGAAAAATCCTCAGATGCCTTCCTGAACTTGTCAGGTTGAATCATTATGCTGGAAAAGTGAAGATGGCTGAGGGAAGCAGGACGACACAGGAAGAAATCTTTGAAGGAAAGTGGATGTCCTGTCAGTTAGTCCTGTCATTCTCCACAGAGACATCAACAGACATTTGCTCCAATGTTGCTTGACATGAAGAGGATGTGAGAAAAGGAACAACAGGGAGGAAACCTCCTGGAGACAGCTGGGAGTTGGTTATTTCAGCCTTTTACCAGCCAGAATGAAAACAGCATCTCATTACGAAAATGCTAATCCGGTTCCTGGAATGTTACTGAGGACGGAAAAAGACAAAAAACTGCTCAAAGGTAGAGAGAAATCCTGTGACAAAATAAACTAAAACAAGCTGAAGCTGAAAGTGTTGCGGGGTCCAACAGTGACAGCACCAAACAACGACACAGAGGTCTGAAAAGCACAAATAAAAATTTAAAAAAGAAAAGCAAAAAGACGAAGAGCAGTAAGAAAATGAACTAAATACAGCTGCTCTGAAAGCTTAATCAGAGCAAGCAAAAGAAAACAGGCAGGATGATCATGTTGCTGCTGGCAGGTAACTGAAGCTCTAAACAAGACACTGAGCTTCGCGTTTACAAAGTCTAGTTGTCTGCGTTGTAGGGTCACGCTTGATGGAGACAAACAGGAAGAATCACTGCAGAGGAAACAGAGGCTGAAGTGAAACCAAGTGGAGGCTCACATTGACTCACAGCCTGTGAAGACTAAACGTGCCGCAGCTGCAGTTTGTCAGCGGCCACTCAGACGAGGGGTTAATGATCCAGAAACACTTTGACTCTGCCCCAAAGGAACACAGGAGAGCAGAGGAGTGATATGAGGATGGCTTATCTGTGAAGAGATCAACAGAGTGACCTCACACATCAGATGTCTTTTTTTTTTTTTAAGCATTAATTCAGTGAATGAAGTTGCTTGGATCAATGATTTGTTTGTGCAATACAATCACCAACAACAGACAAAGGCATTTAAATTCTTTAGGGTGATGTAAATGGTCAAAAGAAACTGGAGCCAGCTTATTGAGCATGCGAGTTTATTTAGCTAGATGAATAAGCCCTTAATCATCTCCACAATCGCAGAGGAACAGTTCTACAAACACTCACATCTGTACAGTACGTATGACGGCAGCAGCCTAACACGCAGGGAAACAGCCTGGCGCTGTTCAAAGGTTCTCTTTGGTATCTTTGTTAAAAGTAATGCACTTTAAGTGAATCACTAATAGACCTATTAATATTGCACATTTTATCATTTATTTCAGTATTTGATAAAAAAAAAAAAAAAAACTTGTCCCGGTTGTGTTCATGTATGTGAGGAATTCAGATAGAAATTAACCAGCAGCTGAATCTTTTCTCTGTGTCTGAGATAAATGTCTTTGCACAAGGTCAAATATAACAAATATGAAATAAAATACCAGTGTGATGAAGACGACGCAGTTTCCGGCAGCAGGTCATATTACAGAGTCAGAGCCTGTGATCTGTCTGAGGCTAAAACCAGAGGGACGACTTCCATCCTGAGAGAGGAGACACCAGATACTGTTGTTCACTGTGAGAAATGTGTTTAATAAAACCACAGTCCAGAACTCAGTCAAACACATCAGTGAGCACAACCTTAGTAAAGCCTAAACTACTGCTGTGTGGGGGGATTAAAAAAACAAAAAAGCTAAATAAAGCTAGGCAGTGATTCACACCACTTGTTTTACCTGTGTAAAGGGATACATAAACTCATAGTGGAAACTGATCACATAAGAACACAACACCAGAGCAGTAGTTATGTGCTTTCATCATAAACTCATTATGATCCAGCACTTATTTGCATGCCCAGCAGTCCCTGGCAGTTTCAGAATTAACTGAATGGAAATGAAGAGTGGCTCAAAACCTGGTCACAAATCTGTAAGAAAAAGCTTTGAACGGGTCAGTTCCAGAGCTGTGGCCTGTAAACACCACTCGTCCACCACTTTGGTACAGACTGAAACAGTTCGACAGCTATTAAAGGGATTACTGTGAAATTTGGCTCAAACCTTCAGAGGGTGACTGAGATTTCCTCTAGTTCAGTTTGTGACAGGACACCGTTTCCCACCAACACACTGGCTGCATGCATGTTGGCATGTAAACATTATCTTTATATAACAGAGCATCCTAGCACACCGGCATTAGCACAGTTACAACATTGTTGACGACACAAGGCTGGTATGTCAGAGGGTGATCACAACCCAGACTAAACAAGTTCCCCTGTGTAAGTCTCCATTAAAACATCTATGGCTCTGTAACTTAAGGACCAGACCTGCTATGGAAGCACTGTAGGGCCAACCTGAAACCCTTTTCAGTCACACTGACTAGTCGGTTGCTGCAACATCTGTAACAGTCAGAGATCATTAAAATGGAAGTTGCCCTCTGATTCTGCAGTTAAATGACAATACTGGTGAAAGGTTCTGAGCCATGCTAATAAAAGCCTTAAAGCTTTTTGAGACAAACTTTCAGAGTTTTTGAAATCTGGTGTTTAAACAAGCCAAAAAAAAAAATTTTCACTGAATTATCTTCACCCAGTTGGTTGTCGTGGAAATATGACGGCAGGATGTAAAGTGCTTCAAGTATATAAGGTAGTTAACATCAGCTCCACCTTTACCAGCTGCAAAGTGATGAACACAGTAATGCATCATTAACTATGATTCAAGATGTGAAATGTGTCATCCTGCATAATGACTACTGTTACTTTTGGTACTGTAGGTGTTATTTTGATGCTAATACTTTTGCATTTTTACACAAGTACAAATTTGAATGCAGGACTCTTATGGTAACACTATTTTCCACTGTGGTATTAATACTTTTATTTAAGTAAAGGATCAGTGTACTTCTTCCACCCCTGCTGCCAACGCTGCATAACTTTACGATACACTGGAGCAGAGCTGATGTTGACGTAGCAACAGGCAGAGTTTGGTAACTAGTTCTGGAAACAACATGGCCGTTCCTCTGCTGCTGCCAACAGGCCAAGCCTTAAAATGCTGCCTAATTAATGGTAATAGTTTAAGGGTGGAAAAGCAACAGCTAACATTGCAACAGAATTTTAGTTTTCATATTTTCAATTCCCCTGTACGACCACTGCAGGTTAACAATCAGTAACAACTTTTGAAACTCTATAAAACACCTGCATCGCTTTCTTGCTGTGAGGTGACAGCGATAATCACTGTGCCACCACGCTGACCTCAAATATTCATGGAATCTTGAAAACCAAGAAAACTGAACTTGATTCTTTTGTCTGACATGATTCAATGTGTCCTCATTAACCTCACACCCAGTGCATAATAAGAAAACATCTAAAATTCCTCAATTTCATAAGAAACTGCCTGATAAAATCTCAATGACCACGATTGATTTGGACTTGGTTAGCGTCCATCTGCTAAAAAGTTCAGAAATGTACCTGGAGCTGCAGCGGAGACTAGCTGCTATTTTCACAGGACTCGAAGGCCTCGGCTGTACAAACTGAGAGTGAACACCTGACCTGATGCCAGTGGCTTCTCCTGAAGCACCAGTCCAATATCTGCAGAGTAAAAAATCATCTGACAAACTGCTGTGCCCTAGCTTTCTGTTCATTTCAGTGGAAGCTGCCAATATTAGATTAACCATAGGAACACTGAGGGTCAGTTGTTTCTTTTTGTGCAATAACAAAGTTCTTGTCCTTGGTCCTCATCACAGCTACAACCTCCCTGAGTGCAACGGAAACCAGATTTCATCGTGAGAGTCAGAGTCATCCAGTCCAAAATCTCCCCTCCCTGATTTCCCAGCATTGCCTCCAGCACGTGAAGAACCTTGGTTGATGGTGGTCAGTGGGACGTAGGAGTAGTCCTGACGCTCGGGGAAGCGAGTCGCTGTTGAGTTACGACACACCTGTACGAGGTGACCCAGCAGGCTGGCTGACAGCAGACAGGCCAGGGTGAAGGTGATGATCAGCCATGTTTGCCTGCGGAGAGAGGGAGGAGGTGTGGAAGGCTTTGATGACTTCACAGATCAGTCAGCAAAACTGCAAACATGAAGGAAGTCCCATAAAATATAACCATAATGACTAATAAGACTAGTGGAGCTACTGTATATAAGCAGGCATAACAGCTGGACTGCCGTAGCATTCATGTGGAACTGCCACCCAAGATCCTTTATCATTTGTGATACTGGGCTTTATAAATAAAATCTGACTTGACTTGGGGCAGCTTAGCCTTAACAGATACCATGTACCAGTACTTAGTCTTTGCTTAGGTGAGGACAGGAGAAAAAAGCAGCTCTTAACATATGTTTAAAGGCGCTGTGTGGGACAGCACCACCTGATACGCACTGCAGGGGCCTGGAATAGATCAAAACCTCATTTGACTTACTGGGCCTCGAGAGGAACACTCAGCCATCCTCTGACACATTAACTGTGCCCTGATAGCTGTTATCAATTCCATTTTGTTGGATACGTCATTACGCTTGGTGAGGTAGTGAGGGGCTATAACGTAGTAAAACACAGTTTATAGCCTGTTTCCATTGCTTGGTAGAGAATGTCCTGCTATTATTCAGGTCCCACAAGAGAACACTGTTGATGAGATGCTCTTACAAACATACCTTGTGGAACATTTCTGTATTATTATTGCACATGTCTAGTAAGGGGCTATTGCACATACAGTGGGTACGGAAAGTATTCAGACCCCCTTAAATTTTTCACTCTTTGTTATATTGCAGCCATATACTAAAATCATTTAAGTTCATTTTCTCCCTCATTAATGTACAGCCAGCTCTAGGAAGGGTTCTGGTCGTCCCAAACGTCTTCCATTTAAGGATTATGGAGGCCACTGTGCTCTTAGGAACCTTAAGTGCAGCAGAAATTTTTTTGTAACCTTGGCCAGATCTGTGCCTTGCCACAATTCTGTCTCTGAGCTCTTCAGGCAGTTCCTTTGACCTCATGATTCTCATTTGCTCTGACATGCACTGTGAGCTGTAGGGTCTTATATAGACAGGTGTGTGGCTTTCCTAATCACATCCAATCAGTATAATCAAACACAGCTGGACTCAAATGAAGGTGTAGAACCATCTCAGAGATGATCAGAAGAAATGGACAGCACCTAAGTTAAATATATGAGTGTCACAGCAAAGGGTCTGAATACTTATGACCATGTGATATTTCAGTGTTTCTTTTTTAATAAATCTGCAAAAATGTCAAAAATTCTGTGTTTTTCTGTCAATATGGGGTGCTGTGTGTACAAAAAGGTGTTGTAAAGTCTTGTTCTGTGTCTGATGATACTGTCCGCCTTGCTGTGCCTGAGGCAGTAGGTGAAGTTTTTGTGTCTGAGCAGGGAGTGAGCTGGGTGGCGTGGGTCTCTGAGTATGTTCTCTGCCCTTTTACGACAGCGCTGTGTGTACAGTGTGTCCATAGCAGGCAGTTCAGTTCCAATGATCCTCTCTGCAATCAGAATGTGAAGCAGCGAACACGCAGGACACAAAGTTCCCAAACATCTATATGAATGTGCTGAAAAGAAGCAGCCCATGGGACACGTTGTCTAATCACACTGGGAATATTGTTTTTATAGCTAATCTATATCTAGCCAGGCGCACCCTTAGAGATAGGGTGAGGAGCTCGGTCACCCGGGAGGAGCTCAGAGTCGAACCGCTGCTCCTCCACATCGAGAGGAGCCAGCTGAGGTGGCTCGGGCATCTAAGTCGGATGCCTCCTGGGCGCCTTCCCAGGGAGGTGTTCCGGGCATGTCCCACCGGGAGGAGGCCCCGGGGAAGACCCAGGACACGCTGGAGGGACTATGTCTCTCGGCTGGCCTGGGAACGCCTCAGCATTCCCCCAGAGGAGCTGGAGGAAGTGTCTGGAGAGAGGGAAGTCTGGGCATCTTTGCTTAGACTGCTGCCCCTGCGACCCGGTCCCGGATAAGCGGAGGAAAATGGATGGATGGATAGCTAATCTGAAGAGCTACACTCAAAGACAGATTGAAAGTCTAGTCGTTAAAGAGACGTAATAGTGTTGGGGCACATTTTCAGACAGTTGTTCCTGGAAGACATTCAGAGTGTTGCATGTGGTTGTTCGCCTGAACATGACACAAATAAACCATGTGTAACGTGTTGATTGTTCGCCTGAACATGACACAAATAAACAATGTGTAACATGTGTTGAGGAACTACACTAGCCTCTTAAAAGCGCCGGCGACCAGAGGATCCCTTCACAAAGCGCTCTCCAGAAACCACAGCAACAAGTCGCAATCCCTAACTTGCATGTGAAAGGTAAGGAGGCTAATGAATGCATCCCATCCTCAGAGCGTTGGCCTTGTTTACATGTAAAGCTGAGACAAAAAAGGAAGATGCAGCTCTGCAGTAGCTCATTGTGTTTTAAACTGGACTCCATTGTCCACACAAGAGCTGAGAGCTATTCAGAGAGATGACTGTTCCTTGTTAAACACCACGTCACACTAAGACATATAGCTCTGCTGTTTGGGATTTCTCAAAAACCTCCACTTAAATGAGCCTCAAAGTGATCTACATAGTGTTATTTTTAAGATGAATTAGTGGGTTTAACTTAAAGTCACACTGAAGGAAAAACAGAGAAGATGGAGTGGAAATACCCAACAGTGGCCAGTGGCCAACTTTGACTGGCAGATGGGTCAATTTCACAGCTCAGCTCACAACACAGTTCCTACGTTTTAAGGGCAATTTGTAACCTGTCAAATGTCAGTTACATGGGAGAAAAAAAAGACTACAAATGCAAGAAATAAGTTGCTCTACCCCTTTTCCCAAGGTCTACCCCCTCTTTTTTTGCTTTATCATACACAGTTAGGAATATGTGTTCAAATGAAACCAACAGCTGGAGTTGCTGCAAAAAGGTGCTAACATAGCAAAATGAGAAGGAGAGTGTCCACTGAACAGACAGCACAGGTGAAAACGTCTGGGGTGACGGAGGGCTCACGTGAATTGACCTCTGATACGTACTCTGTGAGATAAGGCTGCTCCCTGTGAGCTTCCTCCTCTTGTCTCCAGGATGTACACATCTGTTTGGCCAGACAGTGTCCAGCTGTGGAAAGATGAAGAGATCAGAAAATTAAAAAAAAAACCTCAACCACAGCTGTTAAATTACTGTTTGTTAGGTAAGCTGTATTTTATCAGCTGAGTCAAGAATAACTTGTGTGAAAATAGAGGAAGTAAAAATGTTTTGTTCATCTGACAGACAGTAACATGCTAACACCAACATGCAGGTGACTCAGAAAAGATTCCTAGCCGTTCACTTCTGGCACACCTTATTCTGTTGTATACTTAATTTAAAACAGATGAAATTGCTATGCCGGCCACTCAATCTACAGTCAGTACAACAAAGTGAAAACTAGCTTTTAGGAAAGTTTGCAAATGTGTTACAAATCAGAAACAAACAAACCCCCACTCATTTACATTTCAGGTGAGCAGCTGAGTAACATTTCCAGTCCTCCCAGTTGAATCAGTACAGTACTGCTCTGTTTGGACAGACAGCAGCAAAGACTAATACTACTTCTGCTCTATGCAAATAGTCAAACATTTGCTAAATTTAAGTGTGCACACACAGTGATACACCAGTGAAATTCCCACTGAGACTGATATACACAGAGATCAAAATCAACTCAGTCTCAGTGCAACTCAGTGCAATACCTTTTAAGTATACATTTGTATATATCTGAAAACTGCATCAAAACTGTGTGTTTACAAGTACTTTATTTTTATTGTCCTAATCCATGTTCTTTTTTTTCTTTATCTCTCAGCCTTATCTTGCTTACTTGTCTACTTGTTGCTTTACAGAAGAACACTGTTGTTGCACACTGAGAGCCACTGTACAGGAGTCCAACTCCTCGTGTGTTCAACACGCCTGGCTAATAACGCTGATGCTGATTCGCTATCTCCCTCACTGTGTTAACTCTATGGTGCAGATACATTTGGTGAAAATGTTTGTGTGAGCAGCTTCACCCATGAACTGATCAGAGGACAGCGAGTTAAAAATGTAAGAGTAAATGTTGGTTAGAAAAAAACACAGCAGACACACACTTACCATATCTTTCTGTGTGTAATGTAAACATAAGAGGAGGAAGAGGTAGATAACAGTTTAAAACACAGGTCACTCATTCAGCTGTAAAGCACTGCAGCAAAGTCATCAGCTGGATGGGTGAATTAAGACCAAACTCATAGGTATCCTTGAGATGAGTGCAGAACTTGACTGGAGTCCACCTGTGGCAAACTGAGCTGACTGGAACAAGTACAGAAAGACACACCTGTGGATAGAAGGTCCCACAGTTCACACTGCAGGTCAGGACACAAACCAAGACATGAAGATGAAGGAGCTTTCTGGAGACCTCTGTGATCAGACTGTGGTGAGGCACAGATCAGCACCAGGGGATCAAAGCAGGTCTGAAGCTTGGAGTGTCCCCCAGGAGCCCAGTGGCATCAGTAACTGGGACATGGAAGAAGACTCAAACCCACAGGACTATTCCTAGAGTTGTCTGACCAGACTGAGTTATCAGGCAACAAGGGTCTCGGTCAGGAAGGAGACCAAGAACCCAACGGTCCCTCTAATAGAAGCTTTTCCATTATAGGAACCTCTCAGCTCTGCTTAGCTGTGTGTGTGTGTGTGTGTGTGTGTGTGTGTGTGTGTGTACCTTTGTGCAAGGTGAAGTTGGTCTCTTTTTGCAGTGTGGCGTTACAGCTTCCTGTCTGAGGGTCACATGGGCACTGGTCATCACAGCGACACTCCTGAGCACAGGACAGACCGAAGAACCCCAGAGGACACACTGACACCAAGAGTGGAGTTTTAATAAAAAAAGCAAACAAGCAGAGACAAAAACAATCCTCACAAATGGGAGGATGTATTCTGTTCTTACATTCTTCTATGGACTAATTTATTGTCACTGAAATTAAATAACAAGGAACATGCTTCTAGTGGAGAATGGTTCTTGAGTTGTTAGTTTCTGCAGGGTTCACCATATGAACATATACTTAATAAGAACAAACTTGAACATTGACCTGTGATGAAACTAGCCATGTATGTCAGACTGATGGAAAACCATCAGGGATAATGTGGTCTAAAAATATTTATTGGTAAGCCACATGTTTTTAGTCCACTACAAGACACTGAGCTTCCCAACTACTGGAGCAGCAGCAGAAAGTGTTTGCTGCAGGTCTCGTGGTTTTGAATGAAACTCAGCCTCCTGGAGCTCAATCCATTGTCACAACAAGCGTTTAGTTTAGAGGTGGCAAACGTCCCAACAGCTGCTGTCACATACAGAAACAGCTGTGAAGAACATCACTGCGTACAGCAGCCCAGACACAATGTGTAAGATGTTTTACATTTAATATAAAGCCTTTTCATATCTACTAAGGTCTTTGTGAAAGTGAATTCCAACCTTTTTAAGACATTTCAAGACCTGCAGATACCAGTCTAACTGTTGTGGTGTAACTGGTCACCAGGAGAGATCCAGGGACACAATGGTACAGTATAATGCAGCTCTACCTTGCTCACAGGTGTTGCCGTGGAAACCAGGTGGGCAGGTGCACCGCCCATGGACAGGGTCGCAGGAACCGCCGTGAACACACGTGCACGTCTGATTGCAGCCATCACCGTAGAAACCTGGGAGGCACTCTTTAAATAACAAAGCCAAAAGAAACTAATGTAATGAATAGATGGTTGGTTTTATTTTCTTGTCTAGTCAGACTTGATGATGCTTCTGTTCACTGTACCTTGGCTACACGTCTCTCCTCTCCATCCAGCATCACACACACACCCATCTGCAAGACACACACAAAGATGTGGAGAACTACACATACACAATGAGTCAACAAGTGAATCAGTTTTAACGCTTAACATCAGCACAATACAAGTGTCTCAATATACTGGAGCCCAAACAATGGACAGAAGAAAAAATCTTTTGTAGCTTGAAAAAAAAAAATAAAATGTATAACCTCAATTAGTACCAAGAGAACACATATCATTTGGGGATGGCTCACACTGCTTCGATTGAAGTGCAAAAAAATTTAAGGTGCTGAACTAAAATTCCCTACAGTCTGATAACAGGACAGGATGTGGTGTCTCTCAGCTACATGGCCCTCTGCTGCCTACAGTCCTCCTGTTGTTATTCCAGCTTCTCCACCCTGTGTTGTCAAAGTATGGTCTGTAAATTAGCCCCGCCTGCCACCTAGCCAAGGTTAGAAGAAGGGTTTTTCCAGCCACCAGTAGTCATGTCAAACAGCCATGGAGGAGCTCTGGGCAGCAAAAAATCTGAACCAGTCGCTGCCAGAGTGAAGAGGTGGCGTCTTTTGCACAGAGAGAGTGGGACAAAGAAAGAGCAACAACCAGGGTTAACATTGGTTTGGCTGTTTGACATGGAGAGGGTTAAAAGAGCCAGAGAGACTGGATTCATATGTGGTGTTCTTCCTTCTGAATGGGTTAGCATCTAAAACTTGGTCACATTGGCCACCCAGCATGGTCATGAGTTTACCTTTGTGTTGAATTAATATGATTTTAATTTGGTAGTAACTGGAGCTTTGTCGTCAGTGCTTTGTGTCACATCAGCAGTAACCAGAGCGGACTGACACATTTACTGTTAGTTAGCTAACAAACTGGGGGCTGCAGTTTGAACAGTTTGTCCCAAATCCAGGGATCTGTCATTGTGCTAAGAAACAGGACACAATGGGAGGGGGAAAGAGCGGTCACTAGACCCTCTAGGCTGAAAAGGTAGAGTGGCTTTAAAAAGGTGGTAAAGGCCAGATTATGCTGGTAGAGATGTGGTGTTGTCTGACCACACTGGAAAATCAGGCTGATAGGTCATAAATCCTGCACCCTCCATGTCAGTGGATGGGACATGAGCCAGACTCAAATTTTTCCCCAAAGGGGATTTCTTTGGTTTTTGGTAGATGTGTGGTGGTCATTATTCTGGGAAGGTGTCTCTTTAAGCTATTCGATGATATAAAATGGGATGTACTTCGGATTATTTGACACCTTTGATCGGCGGCCTGATACATCACTCAACTACTTGCTTGCTACTGTGCAGAATCTGGTTGCAAAATGTCGAGTTGACAGGCACCATATCTGTGATATTTTGACTTCACTTTTGCATAGTTTAAGTGGTGACACAATGTCCATTTTTATTTACAATGTATTGTCTCACTAAACCAGGGGTGGGCAATTCCAGTCCTCGAGGGCCGCTGTCCTGCTTGTCTTCCAACTATCCCTTCCTGACCTGCTGCTGATTACCCGTCAGTCAGAAGCTGGAAGATACCAATTCACTTTATCTTTCCTCACTCCACTTTCATCTAAGATGGTATCTTCCAGCTTCTGACTGGCTGAACACACCTGGGCCAGGTAATCAGCAGGAGGTCAGGCAGGGATAGTTGGAAAACAAGCAGGACAGTGGCCCTCGAGGACTGGAATTGCCCACCCCTGCACTAGACCCTCTAGGCTGAAAAGACATTAGGTGGAGTAGCTTTAAAGCTGTTTAGATGATTTTGATGAGAATATTTTTGCATTTTTCCTACCAACGCTGATACATAAAATCATACCGACAGTGCAGAAACCATGGGGGCCGCAGGCTGGCGGCTGACACACTAGAGAATCACAGCCAGCGCCCTGCCAACCCTGCCGACACTGACAGTGTCCGTCCACACAGTCC